>NW_026606994.1:467500-693013 GCF_029890125.1 Rhinichthys klamathensis goyatoka | reverse complement strand
AACGTGAAGAATCATATTTATTAATTTACATTTTTATGCACCAATATGATAAACAGTGATATTTACCTACATTATTTTTTACCAGAACATTTTGATGTGAGAAATACGACACTCTTAAGAATTGTTTATATATGAACAGGTTTTAATTACAGTGATGTTCTATAAATGTGATTTACCTTTTGTTATTATACAGGTGAAACTCGAAAAATTAGAATATGGTGCAAAAGTTCATTTATTTCAGTAATTCAACTTAAAAGGTGAAACTAATATATTATATAGACTCATTACATGCAAAGTGAGATATTTCAAGCCTTTATTTGTTATAATTGAAATGATTATGGCAGCTTATGAAAACCCCAAATTCAAAATTAGAATATTGTGAATGTGAAAAGTTTTCATATCTGTAAGCCATAATCAAAATTATAAGAAATAAAGGCTTGAAATATCTCACTTTGCATGTAATGAGTCTATATAATATATTAGTTTCACCTTTTAAGTTGAATTACTGAAATAAATGAACTTTTGCACCATATTCTAATTTCTCGAGTTTCACCTGTATTTGTATTAATTATACATATTAGAACTTGTATTCATTATATCATCGAATCAAGAGTTTTGACTCAATTCATTGAAATCGAACTGATTTGTGAAAATTAATAAATGGAAACTCTAACACTGTTATTGAATCTCTCTCATAAAACAAATGATCATGAAACTAGTTTAATCACATGATCTTTAGGAAACCAACTTTTGCTTGGTATTATGTGACCAGCAAAACAATTACAAATATACTGTGAATATTCAATACATCACACAGCCCTAGGTCTGACTTGCTTTGCATCTTTATCTCCGCCCAGGCATGATGCAGTGTGTGATTTGTGTCGGTGATAAAGTCTTCGATGTTTTCCTGCAGATGATGGCTGAGAAAGTGAGTCGAGTATTTGACGGATCTCTGAATGCAGTATTGATCGCTCATTATTGATAGTGTCTTTGCGTTGTGTTTCAGCCCAAGACTAAAGAGCACGAGGAGGAGCTTGAGCGTCATGCTCAGTTCCTATTGGTCAACTTTAACCACACCCACAAGAGGATCCGCAGAGTTGCAGATAAATACCTCTCAGGACTCGCCGAAACGTAAAATTACTTTCCCTACCTAGACGGCATATTAAAGCATCACTTATGATGTAAACTCTACTATTTCACCCAATATTTGAGTATTCCTTGTAGTTTTTGTGTTTTTTGTAATGCTTATTATTACTATTAGAGTATAGAGTTCCACACAGATCTGCCAGCACTGTGAGGTTAGGTTGGTTTTAACTTGCTTTTGAAAAGACAAAATGCGGCAAATGTCTTCCCAAACTTGTAATGAGAATCATTTATAAATCTGTTGTCAACAAACGAGTTCTTGGGTCTTCCTGCAGTTTTACTCCGAAATAAAAGCTTTATAGTGTCACGTTTCAAAGTAAAGAAATGACATAAAGACTGACATAAATATAAATATTGTAATTTTAGTGTTCTGTAAAAAAAAAAGATTATTTTCATTATTATTATTATTATTATTATTATTATTAAATGTATAATTTTTGTTTAGTATTTTAATTACATTAGTATCATTGCTATAGTAAAATATATATTTTTTCATTTATTATGATTATTATCATTTATATAATTTAATATTAATAATAATAATGTATTATTAATAATAATTGAAATTACGCTGATGATTAATAATAAATGTAATAGTAATATTCCTATTTGTTTCTCTCACACAAAAACAAACTAAAAGCTCAAATCTATCAAATCACTGTTTGTCCTCTATATTGATGTAATAATGATAATTATATAAAAAATGATGGTGATTTATCATTATTATTAACTATTTTAGTGCAGTAGTATTACTGCAATAATAAAATATTTATTTATTTAATTGTATTCATTTAATAATAATAATAATAATAATAATAAAAATATTGTTTTTGTATTTTATTACATTAGTATTATTGCTATAGTAAAATATTTATGAATTTAATTATATTAATTTAATCATAATATAAATTATAAATTATTTTTAGTAGAATTTCTGCTATAGTAAAATATTAATTTATTTAATTGTATTAATTTAATAATTTATTTTAATTGTAGTAATAATAATAATTTTTTTTTATTTTTTTATTACAGTAGTATTACTGCTATTGTAAAATATTTATTGAACACAATCTGTGAAATCTCTGTTTGCTGTCTAGGTTTCCGCACTTGTTGTGGAGTGGGAGAGTTTTGAAGACGATGTTGGACATCCTGCAGACTCTCTCTCTGTCTCTGAGCGCCGTCAGTACACACACACACACACACACACACACACACACACACACACACACACACGTGACCCATATAGCTCTCGCATGTCATGTCATTCACTTACCCTGACCTCATGTTAAACAGGACATCCACAAAGATCAGCCGTACTACGACATTCCCGACACCCCGTACAGGATAACGGTCCCAGACACGCACGAGGCGCGAGAGGTGAGACGGAGCGTCCGAGACCTGAACGTACTCGCGATCGAGTCCAATGTTTTGAGATGTTGTTTGTTGTCCAGGGCATCGTGAAGGACTTTGCCGCTCGCTGTGGAGAGATCTTGAAGGAGGCCATGAAGTGGGCCGCCTCCGTCACCAAGTCTCATCTCCAGGTGAGCTCAACTCACACACACTATACAGTATACACTAGGGTGTGATTTCGATTTCGATTCTGCTTATCGATTCCTAATTTCGATTCCAATAAGGTAAAAAAATAAATAAAATAAACTTGTTCACATTTAGTCTTATTGCAAAACATTTGATTGTAGCTGAATATAATGAACAAAAATCAACAGGCTAAAGAACGTTTGTGCTTTAAAAATATCATTAAAAAACATCTAGCCTAACTAATATAAATTTCAAGCATTAAAGACAAGTAAACACTCAAAAAAATTAAACTAAATAAAGAGACGATATAAATTAGTGTTTTAAGATTTTCAGGTTTTCGGGTACAGAAACTGTAATCAAATGTAAAATAACACTGCACTTTATAAATAAAATCTACATTACAAATATAGTTACGCTAGGCTGGATGGCTTTGCTAAGAGCAAGGAATTTGATTTCCATACACTGAGCAGTGGTTACGGGTAATTTATGTTTATGCACAACTTTTGTTTCATTCATGATGAATTCAGTAGAGCAATCTGATTACGCTAAACAAGTGATCGGGTGTATGTGCGCGTTTATTTCACAAGCTTCAAATCAGAATTAATTTTTGGTCATGCGCACCCTGCTTAGATATAGCGAGTTTCCTGATGTTTGCGCATAAATACTAATCTCCTACATTTATTTATTTATTTATTTATTTTTAACAGCAGATTTAATATGTGTCAATTTCTGGTCATAATTTGGAGACAGTGAGCATATGAACCGTTGTGCCGCGGACAGAGTACACCGCTTCATTACTTGAGTAAAATTTAGCAAGGGCTATCTGTACTTTTACTCAAGTACAAGTAAAAGTACTACAGTCAGATTTCTACTTAAAGGTGCTATATGAAACTTTTCTTCTAAAATGAATCCTTTTTTTATTGCCTGTGTGTGAAGGGGTTGTAATCACACATTACAATGATCCACTTGTCGGGTTTTGCTATTACCTCTGAAGGCCAGTATTCCTATTTCTATGTGAAGTCTCCGGGTCGGATTTACCGCGAAATCCAACGGATGTGACGTGCATGTGCGCTCCCGAGCCTCTCTCCTTATATACAGTCTATGCGATCGACGACACTGCAGCTGACGACATGAGTCTAATAACACCAAACACGACCTGCCTCCAGCACAACACACACTCCAACACAACACACACTCCAGCACAACACACACTCCAACACAACACACACTCCAGCACAACACACACTCCAACACAACACACACTCCAGCACAACACACACTCCAACACAACACACACTCCAGCACAACACACACTCCAGCACAACACACACTCCAGCACAACACAGAGTCCAACACAACACAAACTCCAGCACAACACACACTCCAGCACAACACACACTCCAACACAACACACACTCCAACACAACACACACTCCAGCACAACACACACTCCAGCACAACACACACTCCAACACAACACACACTCCAACACAACACACACTCCAGCACAACACACACTCCAGCACAACACACACTCCAACACAACACACACTCCAGCACAACACACACTCCAACACAACACAAACTCCAGCACAACACACACTCCAGCACAACACACACTCCAACACAACACACACTCCAACACAACACACACTCACACTCCAACACAACACACACTCCAGCACAACACACACTCCAGCACAACACACACTCCAGCACAACACACACTCCAGCACAACACACACTCCAGCACAACACACACTCCAGCACAACACACACTCCAGCACAACACACACTCCAGCACAACACACACTCCAGCACAACACACACTCCAGCACAACACACAGTCCAACACAACACACACTCCAGCACAACACACACTCCAGCACAACACACACTCCAGCACAACACACACTCCAACACAACACACACTCCAACACAACACACACTCCAGCACAACACACACTCCAGCACAACACACACTCCAGCACAACACACACTCCAACACAACACACACTCCAACACAAACTCCACACAAATATACAAAACAAAACAAAACAGAAATGTATCTGCTGAAGCTCGTCAGGCCAAACGTGAATCGGATCGACTCAGGACGAAAATACGGATCAACATCGGCAGAGCGTTTGAATTATGGAGAGACCTCCGCTATTTTTATTGTGATAAATTACAAGTTTTCAGATATGCTGAAATAAATAATGTTAAACTGTAATGAAATAGCAAGGTAAACTACAACGTATATGAGACATGAAATGAATACAAAAGACTGTTCCAGGATAACAAAAAGTATGTGCTTTAGGATGTAACTTTTATTTTATGTACTAGATCTACTGTCTAACGTCACTCGTCCCACTACTATCATATTGTTTATAATACACATTTCCGACACGTTCAGTACAGTAATGTTACTTCCTACGATCTGAAATTGTTCAGTCTAGTTCACTAGCCGTTTTCGTTTTATCATATTATACATTCACCTGTGTTGACATTGCTGATTGTGAAAGATACACGAATAGTTAGTGAAATGCCTTATGCTAGATAACACCACAAATGTAAGGTTATCATGGTACGAGCATGGAGCATTAGTTCAACCTCAAGCTGATAAAAGTGATGCTTTCTCCGGTGTGATGAAAGTCTCAGTGTGGCCGTGTACCATGAGGGATCGCTCTTGTGTTCGAGCACGAGCGCTCTTGTAAAAATTGGTTGCAATCTGAAACATCACCGATAGAGGCCGCTAAAAAATACATATAGCACCTTTAAAGGAAAAAAACGTTTAAATATGTCATTTTGGTGATCAAAGATGAGTTTTAAGGGATAAAATGATTGACTTCAGGGGGACTTTAACTTTGTGTTGATACGTTTATAAACTGCTGTTGCAGCATCTCATCATAATTTTATTTATTTAAAAAAAAAACAAGCTCTCCCTCTTCCGTAGCAAAAGGATTTGTGGGTTATATTAGCCTCAGAAGCTTTCACCAGAAATAGTTTACCATCTGGGGTACTTTGGCAAACTATTTGATGTGAATAAGATGCAGTGTTAGTTTTATGTTAGGTTTATGTTAATCATGACTGTTCAAAAGTTTGGGGTCGTATGAATTTTTTATGTTTTTGTCTTTTGCTCACCAAGGCTATCAAAAATACAGTAAAAACAGTGAAATATTATTACAAAATTGCCATTTTCTATGTGAATATATTTTGTAACTAATTTATTCCTGTGATTGAAGACTGGAGTAATGATGCTGAAAATTCAGCTTCAGTGTCACATGATCCTTCAGAAATCATTCTAATTTGCTGATCAAGAAACATTTGTGACTATTATGGATGTTGAAAACCGTTGTGCTGGAGCCTGTGATGTGTGTGTCTGTCTCAGGAGTATCTGAACAAGCATCAGAACTGGCTGTCGGGTTTGTCTCAGCACACGGGTCTGGCGATGGCGACCGAGAGCATTCTCAGCTTCGCGGGATACAACCGTCAAAGCACGACACTGGGGGTGAGAGAACACACACGTCACACACAGAGTCCCTCTCACACACTCGCGTCCCACACAGTCACTCACACACACACACGTCCCACACAGAGTCCCTCTCACACACTCGCGTTCCACACAGTCACTCACACACACACACGTCCCACACAGAGTCCCTCTCACACACTCGCGTTCCACACAGTCACTCACACACACACACGTCACACACAGAGTCCCTCTCACACACTCGCGTTCCACACAGTCACTCACACACACACACGTCACACACAGAGTCCCTCTCACACACTCGCGTCCCACACAGTCACTCACACACACACACGTCCCACACAGAGTCCCTCTCACACACTCGCGTTCCACACAGTCACTCACACACACACACACGTCCCACGCAGAGTCCCTCACACACACTCACGTCCCACACAGAGTCCCTCTCACACACACTCACGTCCCACACAGAGTCTCTCTCACACACTCACGTCCCACACAGAGTCCCTCTCACACACACACGTCCCACACAGAGTCTCTCTCACACACACACGTCCCACACAGAGTCCCTCTCACACACACTCACGTCCCACACAGAGTCCCTCTCACACACACTCACGTCCCACACAGAGTCTCTCTCACACACACACGTCCCACACAGTCTCTCTCACACACACACGTCCCACACAGAGTCCCTCTCACACACTCGCGTCCCACACAGAGTCCCTCTCACACACACACGTCCCACACAGAGTCTCTCTCACACACACACGTCCCACACAGAGTCCCTCTCACACACTCGCGTCCCACACAGTCACTCACACACACACACGTCCCACACAGAGTCTCTCTCTCACACTCACGTCCCACACAGTCTCTCTCACACACACACGTCCCACACAGAGTCCCTCTCACACACTCGCGTCCCACACAGTCACTCACACACACTCGCGTCCCACGCAGAGTCCCTCTCACACACACACACACACGTCCCACACAGAGTCTCTCTCACACACACACGTCCCACACAGAGTCCCTCACACACACTCACGTCCCACACAGAGTCCCTCTCACACACACTCACGTCCCACATAGAGTCTCTCTCACACACTCACGTCCCACACAGAGTCCCTCTCACACACACTCACGTCCCACACAGAGTCTCTCTCACACACACACGTCCCACACAGAGTCCCTCTCACACACACTCACGTCCCACACAGAGTCCCTCTCACACACACTCACGTCCCACACAGAGTCTCTCTCACACACTCACGTCCCACACAGTCTCTCTCACACACACACGTCCCACACAGAGTCCCTCTCACACACTCGCGTCCCACACAGAGTCCCTCTCACACACACACGTCCCACACAGAGTCTCTCTCACACACACACGTCCCACACAGAGTCCCTCTCACACACTCGCGTCCCACACAGTCACTCACACACACACACGTCCCACACAGAGTCTCTCTCTCACACTCACGTCCCACACAGTCTCTCTCACACACACACGTCCCACACAGAGTCCCTCTCACACACTCGCGTCCCACACAGAGTCCCTCTCACACACACACGTCCCACACAGAGTCTCTCTCACACACACACGTCCCACACAGAGTCCCTCTCACACACTCGCGTCCCACACAGTCACTCACACACACACACGTCCCACGCAGAGTCCCTCTCACACACACACACACACGTCCCACACAGAGTCCCTCTCACACACTCACGTCCCACACAGAGTCTCTCTCACACACACACGTCCCACACAGAGTCCCTCTCACACACACACGTCCCACACAGAGTCTCTCTCACACACACACGTCCCACACAGAGTCCCTCTCACACTCTCACGTCCCACACAGAGTCTCTCTCACACACACACGTCCCACACAGAGTCTCTCTCACACACACACGTCCCACACAGAGTCCCTCTCACACACTCACGTCCCACACAGAGTCTCTCTCACACACACACGTCACACACAGAGTCCCTCTCACACACTCACGTCCCACACAGAGTCCCTCTCACACACTCGCGTCCCACACAGAGTCCCTCTCACACACTCACGTCCCACACAGAGTCTCTCTCACACACACACGTCACACACAGAGTCCCTCTCACACACTCGCGTCCCACACAGAGTCCCTCTCACACACTCACGTCCCACACAGAGTCTCTCTTACACACACACGTCCCACACAGAGTCTCTCTCACACACACACGTCCCACACAGAGTCCCTCTCACACTCTCACGTCCCACACAGAGTCTCTCTCACACACACACGTCCCACACAGAGTCTCTCTCACACACACACGTCCCACACAGAGTCCCTCTCACACACTCACGTCCCACACAGAGTCCCTCTCACACTCTCACGTCCCACACAGAGTCTCTCTCACACACACACGTCACACACAGAGTCCCTCTCACACACACACGTCACACACAGAGTCCCTCTCACACACACACGTCCCACACAGAGTCTCTCTTACACACACACGTCCCACACAGAGTCCCTCTCACACACACACGTCCCACACAGAGTCCCTCTCACACACACACGTCCCACACAGAGTCTCTCTTACACACACACGTCCCACACAGAGTCCCTCTCACACACACACGTCACACACAGAGTCCCTCTCACACACACACGTCCCACACAGAGTCTCTCTTACACACACACGTCCCACACAGAGTCCCTCTCACACACACACGTCACACACAGAGTCCCTCTCACACACACACGTCCCACACAGAGTCTCTCTTACACACACACGTCACACACAGAGTCCCTCTCACACACACACGTCCCACACAGAGTCTCTCTTACACACACACGTCCCACACAGAGTCTCTCTCACACACACACGTCACACACAAAGTCCCTCTCACACACACACGTCCCACACAGAGTCTCTCTTACACACACACGTCCCACACAGAGTCCCTCTCACACACACACGTCCCACACAGAGTCTCTCTCACACACACACGTCCCACACAGAGTCTCTCACACACACACGTCCCACACAGAGTCCCTCTCTCACACACACACGTCACACACAGAGTCCCTCTCACACACACACGTCACACACAGAGTCCCTCTCACACACACACGTCCCACACAGAGTCTCTCTTACACACACACGTCCCACACAGAGTCTCTCTCACACACACACGTCACACACAGAGTCCCTCTCACACACTCGCGTCCCACACAGAGTCCCTCTCACACACTCACGTCCCACACAGAGTCTCTCTCACACACACACACGTCCCACACAGAGTCCCTCTCACACTCTCACGTCCCACGCAGAGTCTCTCTCACACACACACGTCCCACACAGAGTCTCTCTCACACACACACGTCCCACACAGAGTCCCTCTCACACACACACGTCCCACACAGAGTCTCTCTCTCACACACACACACACACACACACAAACACACACACACACGTCCCGACGGTAACCGATGCTGTGCTCTTATGGTAGATGGTAACTGAGGTGTTTGGGCAGATTAAGGTAAGACGGCGGCCAGTCTTCAGAATAAAAACATCAATCATTTTAGAAAGAAGATTTATGATTTATGCCACATGCTCAAAATACATATTGAAAAAATCACTAAATTCAAAAACTGATTGACAGAACATCTGAACATGTAAATAATTTTAACATGATCACATTTCACTGATTATTTGTCGTCAGTTTTATTTATATTATATATGGCTCTGTTCATAATGCACATTGTTTCAAAGCAGCTTTGAAGATAATATTTGCAGTAATAATGTATTAAATATTGCCATCTCTTTTAGCAGTTAATGCATACAGCAATTTATTATGTAAATTGTATGTTGAGCCAAATGACCTTCTGCATTTACTATATAGTGTATATAACACTGTATGATGTGCTGTATCCCACAATGCACTGCAAATTTGACCTTAATGTGGACTATAGTGCATTATAAACATTAACCATATGAATAGCTGTAAAGAAGATTCTTAGAAACAGTGTGTGTTGTGAAGAGTGTTACACACATTATGCTTTTCACAGTAACTAACCAGATATTTCTGGCCGGATATGAACTAAAATGTGAGATATAATATTAATGATTCATGCAGTAACACTTTATGAATATTCATTAGCACTGTTGTGTTCATGTCATGCCTGTTACTTTGGTCTTTGTTGTGTTGTTTTTTGCATGGTATGCGCTCTGATGTAATTTTCCAGCATGTTTGCGTATCATTTGTCATTCTGTTTGTTTGTGCCGTTACATCATTGCGTCTCTGCTAACTCATCTGTGTGTGCGCTGTGATTGGTTGGCCCTGGGTTTGGTGGGTGTGGCCTGCCGTGTGTCCCTCCCCCTCGTCCCAGGCAGCTTTTCCTCAGGTTGGTACTCAATGCTTTCAGTTGCTTCGTCTTGTTGAACTCTTGTTCCAGTTAATACAGACCCATATATGTTTGATCACAGCAGTCGAGGTCAGTATAGTCCCACTGCTCCAGCTCACAGCACGCCTGATGCTTTATAGGGGAAGAAGGGATACTGGCCTTTACTTCTAGGATTAGTCAGGAATGTGCATTCGTAATGTTTGCAGGGGGATGTTTTTAACTGTGAAGAGACTGAATCAGTTTCATCCTCCCCAGGTTACCCAGCTGACGGAGCGGCCCTCCTGTGTGAAGAAGGATTACTCCAACTTCATGGCGTCGCTCAACCTGCGTAACCGCTACACCGGAGAGGTGAACGCAGTCAATAGGGTGTTGATGAGGGAATCTCTTGAAACTTGACTGGAACGTTATTTCTTTATTTTAATTTTCTGTAAAAAATAATCTGAAAATATCATCTTTTTTTTATGTAAAGAAAATCTTTATTAGAACCGAAATATTACATTAATTATGTTAATTTAATATTATTTATTTATTAATTTTAATTTAATTCATTTAAATATTTATTTGATTTGTGACATCATTTCACAGAAAATTTAAATAAAGAAATAAGAAACAACATAGTCTTATTTTCCATAAAGAAAATCATAAGTCTGTTTTGAGGACCAATTATTTTAGGAACAATATATATATTTTATTAATTTATTTATTCATTCATTTTAATTTTGTTTTGTTTTTTTATTACATTTTTATTTTAATTAAATAATTGTAATTTATTTATTTACTTGCATTGGGACATATTTTTCACAGAAAATTAAAATAAACAAATAACATATTCATATTATTTTCCATAACGAAAGTCTATTTTTAGGGCCAAAAGGAATATATATATATATATATATATATATATATATATATATATATATATGTATATGTTTTTGCATTATGAAGAAAATGTGCTTTATTGTCACATAAATAATATCACAATGCAAAAAATATTTTATACTGTATTTAAATGGGCTTCATTTTCATACCTTCTTTCTTTCTTGTTTTTGAGGTGAAATATGACCTGGAAATGTTTATGTGTCCGTAATGCAAGAGCAGAGCATTTGATTGTGTGTGTGTGTGTGTGTGTGTGTTGAGGTGGCTGGGATGCTGCAGTTTGCCAAGGCGACACACAGCGAGTCGAACCCCAGCAAACTGATGATCTCTCAGATGAGCGACGCTCTGGACGCCAAAAACTCTGACGCCTTCATGCAGAACATGTTTAAGATGACCGCTCTGTTCATCAGCACTAAAGGTAGCGCACACACACACACCGTCACACAGGCCGCCTCGAATGCATGATGTTTGAGTGACGCACACAAACGTCTCTGTCTCAGACTGCGATCTCCAGCTGCTGCATCATCTCTGCTCGTCTCCGCTGAAGATGTTCACGGAGCAGGGCATGGAGACGGCCATCGCGTGCTGGGAATGGCTTCTCGCAGCGCGCAGTGGAGCTGAAGTCCAGGTACCTTTAAACTAGCTGTGATTTACTCACCCTGAAGCCATCCTAGGTGTGTATGGCATTCTTCCTTCAGACGAACACAATCAGAGTTGTATTAAAAAAATCCTGGCTCTTCCCAGCTTTATAATGGCAGTGAATATGTATGTTTTTTGTGTACCGTAAAACTTCAAATAATAGCTTTTATTTTCCCAAATCGTCGAACTGCACCGGCTTGGATTTGAGACAGGCGTCTATATGAGACAGGCCTTTATAATTTAGTGTTGAGATGTTGTTCATTGAGTCTAGGCCTAGAGTCTCTAATCTCTAAAAGTCTAGCACTGGGAGCGCCCTTTGCTGTCCATAAGGTGCCTCTGCGCACCAGCAATTTCAAACCCTGCCTCCAGTATTTGGGCCACGCCTCCTTATTTGCATACACTCCTCAATCCTCAATCCTCAAATGCCCAATCCAAAATCCTAAAAAGCTAAATGACCAAATGCCCAATCCTAAATGCCAAATTCCCAATCCTAAATCCCTAAATGCCCAATCCTAACTCCTAAATGGCTAAATGACCAAATGCCCAATCCTAAATACCAAATGCCCAATCCTAAATACCCAATCCTAAATACAAAATGCCCAATCCTAAATACCAAATGCCCAATCCTAAATACCAAATGCCCAATCCTAAATACCCAATCCTAAATACCAAATGCCCAATCCTAAATACCAAATACCCAATCCTAAATACCAAATGCCCAATCCTAAATACCAAATGCCCAATCCTAAATACCAAATGCCCAATCCTAAATACCCAATCCTAAATACCAAATGCCCAATCCTAAATACCAAATGCCCAATCCTAAATACCAAATGCCCAATCCTAAATACCAAATGCCCAATCCTAAATACCCAATCCTAAATACCAAATGCCCAATCCTAAATACCAAATGCCCAATCCTAAATACCCAATCCTAAATACCAAATGCCCAATCCTAAATACCAAATGCCCAATCCTAAATACCAAATGCCCAATCCTAAATACCAAATGCCCAATCCTAAATACCAAATGCCCAATCCTAAATACCAAATGCCCAATCCTAAATACCAAATGCCCAATCCTAAATACCAAATGCCCAATCCTAAATACCAAATACCCAATCCTAAATACCAAATGCCCAATCCTAAATACCAAATGCCCAATCCTAAATACCAAATGCCCAATCCTAAATACCCAATCCTAAATACCAAATGCCCAATCCTAAATACCAAATACCCAATCCTAAATACCAAATGCCCAATCCTAAATACCAAATACCCAATCCTAAATACCCAATCCTAAATACCAAATGCCCAATCCTAAATACCAAATACCCAATCCTAAATACCAAATGCCCAATCCTAAATACCAAATACCCAATCCTAAATACCCAATCCTAAATACCAAATGCCCAATCCTAAATACCAAATACCCAATCCTAAATACCAAATGCCCAATCCTAAATACCAAATACCCAATCCTAAATACCAAATGCCCAATCCTAAATACCAAATACCCAATCCTAAATACCAAATGCCCAATCCTAAATACCAAATACCCAATCCTAAATACCAAATGCCCAATCCTAAATACCAAATACCCAATCCTAAATACCCAATCCTAAATACCAAATGCCCAATCCTAAATACCAAATACCCAATCCTAAATACCAAATACCCAATCCTAAATACCAAATACCCAATCCTAAATACCAAATGCCCAATCCTAAATACCAAATGCCCAATCCTAAATACCAAATACCCAATCCTAAATACCAAATGCCCAATCCTAAATACCAAATACCCAATCCTAAATACCAAATGCCCAATCCTAAATACCAAATGCCCAATCCTAAATACCAAATGCCCAATCCTAAATACCAAATGCCCAATCCTAAATACCAAATGCCCAATCCTAAATACCAAATGCCCAATCCTAAATACCAAATGCCCAATCCTAAATACCAAATGCCCACTCCTAAATACCAAATGCCCAATCCTAAATACCAAATTCATTTTCGACTTAGACTTTTAGTTTCAAATTTAGACTTTTAATTTTCGTTTAAGACTTTTAGTTTTAGACTTTTTTAGTTTTCAATCTGTCCCAATAATCCCTCCATAGTTAGAAAGCTCTCTCTCTCCTGTACAATGTTGTCGGATCCAAATATGGTCATTTCCTTTTTATCAGCAACCAATCGTGAAAGTAAAAGGGTGCAAATGCGCAATCTCATTAGCTGATGCTAAATCTTTAAAGCCCGTTTTTTCAAATTGACTTTTCTCTCATCTCCACTTCAGTAGCACTTATATACAGCAAACTTTCCAGTCTTGTACCTAGTTATGTTATGAAGACATTTACAGAGGGATTTGTAAATATATTATTCCTAGCCTGATTTATATAACATTTTATTCCAAAAAACCATCATCATTTTATTAAGGCTATTGGCAGTATATTCTGATTTACAGGATAACAAAAGTAGATATCCATAAATCCATCTGTAGTTTTTTTTCCCCGTCTAATATGTGAACACAATGAAAAAATAATTTTGAACCTGGCTTTATCCAATACTCAGATTTCATTTTTTTTTTAAATGTATGCAAATTAGTGCATATTTAATTAGATAATGCCTAATTTGAAATACAGAAGACTTGTAATACATTTTTTTTCTCATCTTAATATAGGTAATCAACTGGAAAAAGTTTCATGGTGATATCGGCTAGTTAAAAAAATTACCCTATTCACCTGTAGTGTCTCGCCTTAAAGCTGCCGTCGGCAACATTTTTTTTATCATATTCGGTGAAATCGACACTATAATCCAACAGAACAACATAAATTAAGTAGTTTTAGAAAAAAAAACGAGCTTCTAGCTCCACCTGGAGCGTGTTATTTGTTTTGCAAAAATCCACAGCTCCCGGTTCATCGGGTCCAATCAGCGCAGGGGGGTGTGAGATCTGACTGCCAATCACAGATCGGGCAATCACATGCACACGCCTGAAGTTCGCGGAAGTTTGCGCAGTATCGAAGAGTGATGGCGGAAAATCAAGTAAGCTCATTTAGAGTATAAATGACGTTAGCAATTGCAATCTATCGGTAGATTAGCCAGGACAGCATACCTCCAAATACTCCATGGTGTTGATGGATGCTGATGAGACGGGCGCGTTCACAGATAACCTGGTGCACACACACTGACGAGCACGAACTCGGTGGGAGGGTATCCGCTGGGAGGGCCATAAGAGTTGTAAACATTCAAAATTTTGCCTAAGTCCACTCAATCTGCCAGACTTGCCAACTGCAGCTTTAAATATGGATATTTTTCTTACACGAACGCATCGCTTTACTTCAGAAGGCCTTTATAAACCCTCCAGAGCCGTGTGGAGCACTTCATGAATCATGAATAGATGCGCTTTGAAGGACTTCCAAAAAAATAAACCCATTCACTCCCATTATAAAGCTTGGAAGAGCCAGGAAATTTTTTAATATAACTCTGATTGTGTTCGTCTGAAAGAATAATGTCATACACACCCAGGATGACTTCAGGGTGAGTAAATGAGTAAATCATGGGGTAATTTTCATATTGGGTGAACTATCCCTTTCACTATAACCGCATCACATGCTGTGAAAACACTGTGTTCATGACGTGTGTGTGTGTGTGTGTGTGCAGTTCATGCGTGAGATGGCGGACGCCTGGCAGATGACCATCAAGCTGAAGATGGGCTTGTTCTCGGAGACCGAGTCAGAGGCCGATCCTTTAGCGGCTTCAGAAGAAAGTCAACCACTGCCTCGTCCACCCAACGTCACACCGCATTCACTCTGGATCGAGGTCTGGATTACTGCTTACTACTACTACTACTCTTACGATTTATGCAGAATATAGTATGCATAGTGTATGTAACTAAAACTGACTTGACTTTACACAGTGCTTTTCACATTGTTGTTAAAATCAATCAAAAACCCTGTGGGGGAAAGTCCAGCTTTTAATGTTGTTTATGTGTCTATGTGGTGTTTTTAATACGCTTTAAGACAAACCATGTGTAAATTCATAAGTCGACAGCATTGCTGAGTATTTTCTCCTTAAAACTGCAGTGAACCAAAAACTTCGGTGATCAAATAAGTTTTAAGGGATAAAGTTAGTGTTTTTTCTCCATTAATCAACATCACCCCCCATTCTAAAATTTAAAAGGCATCTATATTTTATTAACACCAAATTTATACACTGAGAAATTAATATTATAAATAAAAGTTTTAAGTTGCATTATTATATTTTCTACTCTCTATTCTCTACTCACTATTATAATGTACTGTTAAATACATTATTTATTTAATTTTAATATTTATATTAATCATTTTTATTTATTTTAATCTAGCTTAATCCATTCAATAGATTTAATAACGATTTTAATTAAAAAATGTATTCATAAATCTGATATGATCTTTTATGCACTAAAATTAAATAAATAATGAATATATTTAACAATACATTATTATAGTTAGTAGAGAAAAAATATAATATAACAATTTTTTTTTATCTAATTCTTTTATTTGATTAAATTTATTTATTTTAATTTAATTTCATCATCTGTATTTAATAGAATAATAACTATTTTAATCACATTTATTTATTTTACTTTAATTTGCTTATTATTTCAACTGCTTTTTTTTACCATTTTTCTCTAGACTCGGCTAGTAAAACATACAATGCAATGAGTACTACCATTTGAATATACTATTTTATACTATTATATAAAATAGTATATACTATTTTTTTATAAAACAGTAGGCATTATAGCTACTGTTTAGTATGCAGTAATAAACTATTTCATTTTAAACACAGCCATCAAACGGAAACCCTCAAAGTGATCACATATCATTGCATTCCCCATATGAGTGATTTTTGCAGTTCTGTGTGTGTGTGTGTGTGTGTGTGTGTGTGTTTAGTTTCTAGTGCAGAGATTTGAAATCGCGAAGTACTGCAGTGCAGATCAGGTGGAGATCTTCACGGTTCTCCTGCAGAAAGCCCTCTCCATCAGTGTCGGTGGACCCAAGAGCTGCCTGAACCGACACGTAGCTGCTATAGGACCCCGGTTCAGGTGAAACACATGTTTTACAGCATTTACACGATAAACTACAGTAGTCAACATCAAAAAAGTTCATCAAAGCTGTTCTAAGACAAGAACGGGTATTGATCAAAATTCATGTATTACTTTGATGAAAGGTTTTGATCCACTTCAAATGTTAACTACTGTGTTATTTGTAACTAGCTTACCGTAATTCCTCAAATAAAGACCGGTATTCAAATAAACGCTGGGCCTCTGATAGTGGCCGGGGGCGTGGTCAACGCGGACAAATAAAGGCCGGTCTCAAATTAAGGCCGGGGAAAAAATAGTGTGAATAGGTACACTTTAAATGAGTGTACACTCAAAGACGGACGCGCTCAGCGCTTGTCATATATCACAACTATTCAGTGTTTTTAACCACATGTTTATTTTAGGTTTCAGACATTTAAATAGATATGATTTATAGCAAAACAATAAATTTATAGTTTGTAAAATACACAATAGTGTCTATGGAAGCAGCAATAACAATCCATTCAAATATATTTGGCGACGTGTTTTATTCATATCAGATACAGTGTAAGTAACTATAAAGTTTACTCTATTCTTCTCCCAGTTCACCGGCCACTTACTTTCATGTATTTCGGGAGAAACTGAAGAATTCACGCGCTGTAACTTAACAAATACAACAGGAATCTCCGAACTGCGGTGCCCATCTCACGTTACAGATCAAGATCATTTATAAAGGGTTTTAAACGACAAAACAAACTCACTTACACGGATTTGAGAGTCAGAATAGAAGATAGTTGATGACATGGTAAGCAAGTTGGTTAATATTTAGAAATAAAAGCGCTACATCTGTCATACAGCGCTATTTTGGCTGTGGTGAACACGTGCCAAGCATGACGCGTCACCATGAAAACTTGGCTGGCGGGCGGGCGGGGATCGCGAATTAGAAATAAAGGCCTGCCTCTAATAAAAGCCTGCTTCAAATAAAAGCCGGCTACCATCTGCAGTTCAGGTAAATAAAGGCCCCGGCCTTTATTTGAGTAATTACGGTATATATGTATGTATGCACATATAAATCCTAAATGGTCAAATTACCATCATATCCCAGATAGCACAAGTCTATTTGATGTGATGTTTACATCTGGAAGACGTATTTTTGGAAGACGTATTTTTAAGAGTGTTGGCTCATCTGCAAAACGTCTATTGGACGTTTCCTGTCAGATATCAAATAGACTTTTAGAAGATGTCAGTTTAACATGCATTCTAAATCATTACATCTTAAAGACATCTTCTAAATGTCTATTTGACATCTGACAGGAAACGTCCTATAGACGTCTTCCAGATGTAAACATCACATCAAATAGACTTGTGCTATCTGGGATGTAGCTACGCACGCACAGTGAGTGCATTTATCCCAGAACACAGCATTGTTTTGGTTTATACGTCATAAAAGCCGACCAATCAGGTTAACATCTCCCTATGCCTTTAGGTTTGGTATCTTTAGTTAAAAATGTTGTTAACCCTCTGATTATCTTCATTTGTGTCTACACTCATTATCTTTGGGGTCTCCAGGGACCCCAGACAATAACATTTAATTTTGTAACAGAATAATATTTTTTTTTTTTTACAAATGTAATTTTAGTCTGTTTATTAATGTTTTTACTCAACATTTGTGCAGTTTTTGGAGGATTTTTTGTATCTTTTAAATTTCTATAAATAAATAAATATTTATTTAAATAGGCTTTTTTACAAAAAACAGCATTTTATGTCAAATTTACTTTATAAAAGACCCAGATGTGTAACTTTCATTTATGGGGATAACATGGATCATTTTAAATTATTTAATGTAAGATTTTTGCCCATTTTTTTGGAAAATGCAGTAAAAAAAAAAATAAAAAAAACTCACTTTAACCACTAGATGGCCATAGACCTCCACTATAAGCTATTTGCTATGTGATTAACCAAACTACGTATCTTTTCACAATTTTTTCCAGTTGGATTCATATCTAAATATTACAAAATCACAATTATAACACACAAAAAAATACTTTTTGTCAAAGTTTAGCATTTTTTGTACAGACAAAAGTTTTTCAATAATGTTACATTATGATTAGAATCAAACCTGAACAAGACTCCAAATGTTGGAGTCTTTAGATTTTATAATTTATTTCAATCATCTGTTTTTAATATAATTCTACAATTTTAATTCTACAATTTTACTAAATGTAACAGAACAAAAAATTACAGAAATGAACAGTTATATTACATATTGAGTAAAAATACATGACATGAACATCAAAATGCAATGAACTGAACAGCAATAACAAATGAGCAAATAAAGCAGTAAAAAAATAAAATTTAGTTTAAAAAAACAGTGAATGGGGAAAAAATCGAACAACTAGGAACAATAATTGGTGGTCATCACATACAGTCTCGTTTACAGTGCACTGCAGGTGTTTATGCGTCAGTGCACTGCAGGCAGTATGCATAGTATAGCCTTACAAATGTATTACTGTGTGTGTGTGTGCATTGTGGATTTTTTTTTTTGCATTGTTGGAAGTGTGCCACTTTATTTCTGTCTATGTGATCTGCGTTGTTTCTTTGTTGTTTCTGATTTTGATGATGAATTTTGTATATTTACTATGCGGGGTCTCCAGGGACCCCGAAGATAACAAGTGCTGGCATTTTTTTCACGCTAACATAAAAACAGATATCATTCCAATATATATTTTTTTTGGTAGATCTAGACAGTGTTAAGAGGCGTATAAGTTTTCATACCATTTGGACAAAGAGAACATTTTTTTAAAATTCACCAAATGTCATTTGCGGGTCAAAAAGACCCCGAAGATAACCAGAGGGTTAAAATGCAATGTGAACACTAAGCAGACCAGGATAAAAAATGTTGTTGTGTTTTTGACTTTAGCAACTTTATTAATCCTGCAAGGGGCAATTAGTTTAGAGCAGCATGTATACAACAATACATAACACAGATCACACACATTTCTCACCACATACAGACAGTCAATATGTGCACTTAAAAAAAGAAAAAAATTACACAGAGTTGAAAAGTTTGATCGCAGAAGGGATAAAAGATTTAAAGTGGTGGTTCGTCTTACTCACAGGAAGCGCATAATGACGCCCAGAAGGCAACAGAGAAAATTAACCTGACAAAGCATGTCCTGGAGAGGCTAAGATACTCGCTGCCTTCCGAACTATTAGTTGGTTACAGAAGACATTAAGGTCTCTCTGTTTCACACCAATAATTTTAGAACAGATTTTTACAATATTGTTCAGGCTATTCCTGTCTTTAACTGTCAGATTGTGAAACCAACAGATCGAAGAAAAACTTAAAAGACTCTCAATAAAAGACTGATACACAGGATGACCGGCGTGACAGAGAAGGTTGCCCCCGCTTCATGATGGCAGCGCTGTTTATATCAAACTTAAGATGGTCATCAAAAACAGTGCCCAAATATTTATGATGAAACAATTTCCACCGTTACATTATGTATGATGCTCTGTTTGTACACATATAAACGCATGTGGTAATGTTGTATATTTTTATTTTATTTTATTTGACATGGACGTTACAATTACATTGGACGAACCATATGCATTTGCTTGAGTGTTTTAGCACACATGCTAATTTTCAACACATATAACCTGCTAGTGTTGTAATTGTGTAATTAGGCTCCTGACTCTTGGTCTCACTCTTCTGCATGCTGATGTTGTGACCAATGCCACCATCCGTAATGTCCTGAGAGAGAAGATCTACTCTACAGCCTTCGATTACTTCAGGTAGTATGAGCATCCACACCGGTGGGGGAAATGTGTAGTTTCTCTTGCAGCAAACTGAGTGTGTTTTTGTGTGTGTTTCAGTGTGGCTCCACGATTCCCCACTCAGCCGGAGAAACGCCTGCGCGAAGACATCAGCATCATGATCAAATTCTACGCGTGTTTGCTGTCGGATAAGAAGTATCTCACAGCCATTCAGCTCGTCCCACCAGGTAAACAAACATCATCGAAGTTCACATGAACGATCTTCAGCTCAAACCCACCTGACAGGTGTGGTGTTATGGGTGTTTTCTTTATTTTGACACTCTCCACATCTTCACTTAAAGGGATACTGCAGGATTTAGCATTAAGCTTTGTATTAGTAGAAAACCTGTAGTATTTTCGAATTACCGTGCTTTCCACCCTCATATCCCCCTGAGACGAGAGATTTATGTATTTTTTGTCTGGAAAAAATCCTCCGATGACGCAAAAATCGTCATTTTGCGTCATCGGCGGATTTTTTGGCCAGAGGCTAAAGACTACAGTCAGTAGTAGAGGCTGTCCCGCATGTTCTCAACCCGCCCATAGAGGCTGGGATCTCACTCACAAAAACACATAGTGTCAGACATCTTTTTTGTAAGCTAAGCTAGCAGGCTCTTGTTCTGTGGAGAAAGCTGAGTAGTAGGGGTTACCATCCTCTTTTTCCCGGACATGTCCGGCCGCCGATGTCCGGGATTCAGCTTTTGCTTTCTGCAGTCGCCATTCATTGTTTACATGCACACCTCTTGTTTCAATCGAACTGAATTCATTCCGATTGGTGAATCTGAATGTAGTGTTTACATGAACGCTAAACAAGTGATCGGTTGATGTGCGTTTTAACATTGCTAAGAAAATTCCCGCTCCTCCGTGAGAGATACGAGACCGGTGCGTCTCACAGGTGTCGCTCATCGGTAATCACGCCAGCGGCCTTTTATAACGTTAATCTCATCAGCTGAAATAGATTTGACAAGATTGACTGAACCCTAAATACGTTTTGGCTGCGTTCACACTGCGAGTCTTAGTGCTCAAAGACATGTAAACGGACCAAACACAGAACATGATGTCACAAGATGCGACCCTAAAAAGGACAGAATGCTCAAGCATGGCTGTTTTTTCTCATCATAGTTGTGATAGTTGCCCATCACAGTTCAGTACAGGCGTCAGAACCACGTCTCCTCAGCAGATCTGTGTTTGTGTGTGACTGAGGGATTCCTGCTGCTGTTTTGACTAGGGCTGGGTAAAAAAATATCGATTCTCATTTTTTACGAACCGATATCGATTCTTAGGGGGCTTTTACACTGGGCTCGTTTGCTGCGGTCCGAGCCCGAGCGCGTTTGTTCCCGGCGCCCCCCGCAGTGTTGGTCTGGTTTCACACACAACTTGATTCTATCGAACCCTGGTGCGTTTGCGTGCATATGACGTCATCGCAAACGTGCACGGCGCATGATAGAAAACAGAACGTGGGTCAATATTGTGGTTTTTTTTATTAATTCGCTGCTATTATGCGCAGTTGAGTGAACACTACAGGTTTACTGTGCGTGTGTCACATAAGGTGGACTTCTGCTGCTTGCAAACGGACTCTTTTTAGGAGACAGTGGATTTCCAACTTTGTTGCCCTGATTCCACGCGCAATGCACGAATACACTGCACGCAGGCTCACTCTCGCTCGTATCCAAGGTAAATCATCAACACTATAATCCCTTACAAGCGTTTTATTTAACTAAATACATCACAATAAGCTAAAAACGCATGCGCAGGTTACTTTACTTCCTGAACAAGTGCGCACCCGAGTCCGTGTTGCTTTCACATTCACGCGAACCGCGGCACGGTTTGGGAGCAACCGAACTCAGACCACCTCTTCCAGGTAGTCTTGGGTTCGGTACCCCAGTGCGCACATGGGTCCCATGACAGCGTTCACATTAGCGATTTTTCATGCGAACCGTGCCCCGTTCCGAACTAAACTGCCAGTGTGAAAGCCCCCTAAAATCCCAAGAATCGATTAGTCATCCTGTTTTCAGTTGACGAATGAATGGAACATTGTAGCGCTCATCCCATCCATTACATCGCAATAATCTTTGTACTTTGTTACTATTGATATGAAACAAAGTCTCAGATTTCTAAGTACGTCCATTTTTTTACGAAATTCAAAAACATGGCGTTTTGGCGTGAGATCACTCGGGCGCAGCTCCGCTCAAGAGAAGCAGCAGCGCGGAGCGCACATGATCTCCTCTTCCGCCTTAATACCAGTTACAGCGCGAAATAAACATGAATGAGCATCTGAAAGTGTGTTAAACGATAGAGTACAACTTCGAAAATCCGTATCATGTCACATGGAATCGCTCAATCAGTGTTTCAACCATGGAACAGCTTGTAAAACAGCTTGTAAACAATGTCACGTCACATTTACCTCAGAAAAACCACATGTGACCATAAACTCGTTAGTCAGTTAGAAAAATTAACTCTAGAGAGGAGCATTTTGCTAAATATATGCACCATATTATATATGCATTATAATTTTTAATGCTCTTCAATATTTAATGCATGTTTGAATAAATCTGGCAAGTTTTTATGACAGCCACCATTTAAATGTTTATATTTCATATAACTTTATTATTATACAAATAAATAAAAGTGTAATTTAAGTGTTTGTATACAAATCAGTTAATATTTACCTTCAATATTATAGTCGGCTAATGAAGCCTATAGGCTACAACTGACTCCCATAGTTTACAGCATTACCGGTAGTTAAGAGATTTGTTTTCCTTGAGAAAATTTGCCATGTATTGTACCTGATGTCCAAAATAATCAATATTGCATCGAATCGAATTGCAAGCTTGTGAATCGAAATCAAATCGAATTGTGAAATTTGTGTCAATACTAGGGGTGTAACGGTACACAAAAATCACGGTTCGGTACGTACCTCGGTTTTAAAGTCACGGTTCGGTACGTTTTCGATACAGCAAAAAGTAAGAAATGCCAGAGAAATTTCCTATTTGTTAAAAGAAAAATATTTTTTAAATAAGTGTGAGTTTTCCTACATCTTGAAACTTTCAGGTTTATAAATGGGTGTCATCTTTGAAGGATGAAGAAATAATGTTTTGGTCATCATCACATTAAAAATAACATTTAAATATATGAAGAGTTCAGATGCAAAAGCGATTTGAAATTTTCTTCTAGAATGATCATTTTTATCAAGCTTGTATATTTAAGTTCAGTAATTTCACTTCAATGGCAATGAAGATTACCTATTAATTGTCATTTGAGTGAAATTACTGAACTTAAATACACAAGCTTCATAAAAATTATCATTCTAGAAGAAAATTTCAAATGGCACTACTTAGAGGCTTTTGGATCTGAGCTCTTCATTTATTTATTTATATATTATTTGAGTTTTGAAGTGCTGTAATAAGTACTTGAAAGCATTTCACTATTCCAGCCAAACTGGTTACAGTTAGTGTTACTATATTAAATCCATGGTGAATGTTGCTGGTCTGTGGACGTAAAGTATTACTAGTTCATTCACGGCACAATGTTTCTCCTGGTGTCCACGTCAGCGCTGTTTGATCTAATAGAGATCTACGGTTAATAACGGAGAAATGTGAATGTTTCTCACTAGATCTCGCAGCGATGTTATTACTTCAGTGGCGAACTCAAATGTTTTCTTCACTGGATCTTAGCGCTGTGTTGTAACCGTGTCGCTTGATCAAGATCGGCGCGCGCTGCACAGATGTTGCTGGTCCGATGAAGCACGTGAAGCACAATATAATGAGTAGCGCAGTTTCGTTCCGCTTTCATTACGTTTGCCATTTGATGTTGCGCAACGTTGTGGTGATCGCGCCAGCGCGAATTTTGTCGGCAGGAAAAATGGTCCAAGGAATCGTTCGGTTTGTATGTGTACCGAACCGGAAGCCTCGAACCGAAACGGTTCAATACGAATACATGTACCGTTACACCCCTAGTCAATACCCAGCCCTAGTTTTGACTTTTAGGTTTTATAAAAACTTAAGAGAAGGAACAAAAGAAGCGTTTTATAAGCTCCTCATGAGTTTACGCAGACAGTGAGAGGATTTAGCCCAGCACACAGCATTGTTTTGGATGTTTGGTAAGTTTCGTCGTGAAATTTGATAAAAGCCAAAGATCAATCAGGTTGTGAACGCATCCCTATGCCTTTAGGTTCAGTATCTCTAGGTTCGGTGTTAAAATGCCAATGTGAACGCTAAGCAGACCAGGACAAAACATTTTATTTATTTTTTTGGTCCGGACAAAACAAACCAAGCGAACCGAACTACAAGTGTGAACACAACCTAAATAAAACTATTCAAACTTTAGTAATTATTATACATGCAGTTTTTAGGAGCTCATATTCATTGAGAGACTAAATAGAATATTTGTATATTTACAAACTCATTTGTCACATGACGGGATAATTTAAGATGAACTGAGGTAAAAAGGTGATGAAAAATAATAAAAAATTGATGAAAAAGAAACATTGGCCAGTGACAGGACCTGAAAAATACACTTTTCTCTTATGCATTATGTGTTCAGTGCCCATAAACCCTGTGTTTGCTCAGACCCTCAGGACGTGTCTGTGAACAGTCTGTCTGTCATGGCCGTGACGGACTCGAGGAACAGTCTAGACGCGGCTGTGGGATCCAGACAACAGGCCAATCAGGGCTGGATCAACACTTACCCACTGTCCAGCGGAGTCTCCACACTCTCCAAGAAATCAGGTACAGACTCACTCTCGCTCGCACACACACTCTCTCACACACACTCACTCACTCACTCACTTGCTTGCTCGCACACACACTCTCGGTTGCTCGCTCGCTCGCGCACGCTCACTCACTCACTCACTCGCTTGCTCGCTCGCTCGCACACACACTCTCGCTTGCTCGCTCACTCACTCACTCACTCGCTTGCTCGCTCGCACACACACTCTCTCACACACACTCACTCGCTCGCTCGCGCCCACACACTCTCTCACACGCGCGCACACACACACACACACACACACACACACTCACTCACTCACTTGCTCGCTCGTTCGCACACACACTCTCACACACTCACTCACTCGCTCGCTCGCACACATGCTCTCTCACACACGCGCACACACACACACACACACACACACACACACACACACACACACACACACACACACACACACTCACTCTTGCTCTCACTCACACTCACAGACACTAACAGACGCACTCACGCACACTCACTCGCTCACACACACGCTAGCAAACGCTCGCACACACACACACACACTAGAGGTCTGCTACCCGACCCGAGCCCGACGGGTCCCGAAAAATGTGCGGGTTTCGGGTCGGGTTCGTGTTAATGTTTAATGAACAGCCTCGGGTTCGGGTCGGGTTCGGGTTTAACTAAGAAAAACTAAATAGGCTATATATAGTTTGCCTATATATATAATTTTTGTTTTATTTTATCATATGATTTGCGCATGAGCGCATGTACCGCTCTCGCGCGCTATTTCAGTCACAATACAGACAGACAGCAGACGTGAAAAAATGGTATTTGCTGTGAGAAACAGAATGGACCTCGGGTTCGGGTCGGGTTCGGGCTTAATATGTAAATGTAATTGTCGGGTTAAATGATCGCGGGTACGGGCCGGGTTCGGGCTTCAGTTTAAAGCCCGTGCAGACCTCTAACACACACACACACACACACAGACACAAACAGAGACAAACTCACTAACACCAACTAACACACACACAGACACACACTCACTAACACCACACACACACACACACACTAACACCATGCACCATGTAAATAAATTCATGCACATAAATTGGGCTTATTTGTCTACAAAACTCATTTCTAGCATGTGCCTTTCATAAGGAGTTTAATGCCCAGTGCACATTCTACGATTTTGACCTTTCCAAGATGAAAGATGGCCAATCGCGGCGGTTTCTGTGGTCGTGGCTCCTACACGTCGTACAGCGAGAGCGGTTCAAAGAACAAAGATAGCCTGCGATTATTTTCTTACAGTTTCATATAACCTGATCATCTCTCAGTGTGTTTGGCGCTATGACCTACGTCGACCTACAGTATGAGCGAATAAAATGCAACCTGAAAAATATTACCTTGAGCTCCATTTGTAAAATTGGCATGCTTCTTCATCATATGACCTACTCATTAAATATTTTTGTAGGTCTGTCAAAGAAGACGAACAGAGGAACGCAGTTGCACAAATACTTCATGAAGCGCAGAACGCTCCTGCTGGCCCTGCTGGTGAGATTACAGTCATATAATGAATACGTGTCTCTTTACTACAGATATCATGACTTGTGTATGTTTTTAATTAGTATATGATTAGACCAATGATATTTGTGTTTGTTAGGCCAGTGAGGTGGAGCGTCTGACCACCTGGTACAATCCTCTGGGCAGCCAGGAGCTCCAGATATCAGCAGAACAGTCTGTGGAAACCAGCATCGCCAACTGGAGGTCCAAATACATCAGCCTGACTGAGAAACAGTGGAAGGACAACGTTAATCTAGCGTGGAGCATCGCGCCGTATCTCGCCCTACAGCTGCCGGCCAGGTGAGAGAGCGCATGCATGACGGTTGCATTTATATTTTATGCATTTGGTGATGGATTTTATATTTCATGCATTTGGTGGATTTTATATTTGTGCATTTGGTGATGGATTTTATATTTTGTGCATTTTATATTTTATGCATTTGGTGATGGATTTTATATTTTATGCATTTGGTGATGGATTTTATATTTTATGCATTTGGTGATGGATTTAATATTTTATGCATTTGGTGATTCATTTTATATTTTATGCATTTGGTGATGTATTTTATATTTTGTGCATTTTATATTTTATGCATTTGGTGATGGATTTTATATTTTATGCATTTGGTGATGGATTTTATATTTTATGCATTTGGTGATGCATTTTATATTTTATGCATTTGGTGATGGATTTTATATTTTATGCATTTGGTGACTCACATTGCATTCAAGATCTACATGCATCTGATCATGCATTCCCTGAAAATCAAACCCGTGATTTTGGCAGAGCTCCAGGAATGAATGCATTACTCTAATAATATGAAATGGTACTGAAACTGATATTTTCCAGGTTCAAGAACACCGAAGCCATTTTCTCAGAAGTGACTCGCTTGGTTCGGTTGGATCCGGGAGCGGTCAGTGACGTTCCTGAGGCTGTGAAGGTGAACATCCAGAACCCAACAGACACACATGAACGAGTAATAGACCTTAGTCGGGTAGACATCATTTAATTTAATTTGACGTGAGGTTCAGAACTACAGTTTCTTCATTATGTTGTATTGTCTAAGGGTCTTATTTACACAGCCTGCGTTTCCTGGAGTTTTTGTCCTCTGGATATTTCTGAAATATATATTAAGATTAATTACTTTAGGTGATAAAAATGCTGAATTTTTGGGCAGTTGCAGGTAGGGGTGTGCAATATTGACAAAAATTATATCTCAATATAAAATCATTTGAACCTAAAACAAATATTGATTATAAGAAATTATTTAAAAGATGAAAAGATGCTTTACATTTTAAATTAAAACCGCCAGTAGGTGGCAGCAAGTCACTGTTAATGAGTGAGTCATTTGAGTTTAAACCTCTGATCTATATAATGATATGTCATATAGATCAGTGGTTTCAACCGATTCATTCAAAAGACCAATTTACTCAGAAACGAAGTTTTGACTCTCTTAATGAGTGAGTCATTGAATGATTTATTCAACCTATACGATCTTTCACCGCTGTGTGTTGCTCAGACATGCAAAATAGTACTGTGGTTTAGTTTGGAACTATTTTTATTTGCTAAACAGAGCAAAAACAGGCAATATTGTCTGTTTTATTGTCTATCTTCGTGTGATATTAATTAACTATATTAAATTATACAAATATAAAAGTCAGAGGTATTTTTGCCACCTTATCTTAAATATTGAGGGAATTCTAAATGCATTTTAATAAAGTAAATCACGCAGTGTAAGCGTGCTAGTTGTGTTTATGTAAAGTGAGGGACATACTTGATAATGTCAGATCACATATCGTTAAAACAACAATCATTATATTATCGCACACCCCTAGTTTCCGGACCTAAACTAAACACTTTTCCTTATGCATTCATATACATTTTAACCTAAAATCTTGCTGTTGATAAACAGTAAATAAAAGTTCATGGACGTGTTATTTGTTCACGACTCATAAACACTGTGTTCCCTCAAAAATACTGACAGTTTGATTTATCAGATCTTGCGTCTGCACTGGTAACGTGATACTGAACGTGTGTGTGTGTGTGTGTGTTTCCCGCTGCAGTTCTTGGTGACGTGGCACACGATTGATGCCGATTCTCCTGAGTTGAGTCACATCTTGTGTTGGGCTCCGGCGGATCCTCCCACGGGCCTGTCGTATTTCTCCAGCATGTATCCGCCACATCCGCTGACCGCACAATACGCCGTCAAAGTCCTGCGCTCCTTCCCTCCTGTACGCCATCATCATCATCACTATATTTCTTTATAGCTCTTTATCTTGCGTCATTTTGTCTTTATTAATGTATATTTTACTCTTGTTCAACAGGATGCTATTCTGTTTTACATCCCACAAATTGTTCAGGCTCTCCGTTATGACAAGGTAAAGTGTGTATGAAATTAAAGTTAAAGTGCCCTTATTATGCTAATTTAAAGGTTCCTAGTTTGATTTTGGTGTCTCCTACAGCTAGTTTACATGCATCCAAGGTCAAAAAACACTTTAATTTTCTCATAATATCCACTTCAGCATCAGCTCTTTTCTCACAGAGTCTGAAACGCTTCGATCAAGGATTCAGTCTCTCTAAGCTCCGCCTCTCTGAGAGCTGCTCTGCTCTGATTGGTCAGATTCCAAACGCTCATTATCATATCTGAATCTCAGCTCTTGACACACAGTGATACGAACAGTAACGATGGCGTGTGTTTTACCGTATCAATCTCATCAGAGTGGATTTGCTTTGTCAGCAGAAAACAGCGTCTTCTCGACATGAACAACACGAACCAAACTCTTCTCTCCAGTCTCAGATACACTACAGTGTTTGAGGGCGGAGCTAAGAGACGCTGTTCAGCCAATCAAGACCAGAGGCGGGCATTATGCAAATGAGTTACAAACCTAACTGAGACTGAATTACTGACGACTCGTTTCAGTTCAGAATCACGTCTTTCTTTTAGGAGACAAAAACTCTATTTATCTGCACTGAAACTTTGCAGAGCTTTTACATTTACACACAGCTCTATTACACACTTCATGAAAGGTCAAATCTGAAAATGCATAATAGGGGCATTTTTCCATTATTTGTCATCATTACTTGAAAAGCAAAGTTAGATTTGTAAAGGTATAAATCAAGTTGCATGCATCATTTTAATATTTTGCAAAAGTATAAATATGTTGTATATGCAGGCCATATTGCATTCCCCATTTTCTCTCCCTGACATGTTGATTGGTGTGTGTGTGTGTGTAGATGGGGTACGTGAGAGAATACATCCTGTGGGCGGCACAGAAGTCTCAGCTTCTGGCACATCAGTTCATCTGGAACATGAAGACCAACATCTACACCGATGAGGAGGGACACCAGAAGGACCGTAAGTCCTCTCCACCAACATCAGCTCGATGTGAAGAGCTCGTCAAGTCTCCTTCATTTATACAGCGCTTTTAACAAGATAGACTGTTTCAAAGCAGCTTTACAGTGATAATAGGAAAATAAAGTAACCGAGATTGTTTAGGCTTTACAGCAGCTCTAGAATAAAGTTATTGTCAAGCTAAAGCAAGTTTTTGATTGATTCACTTCCATTGCAAAGATCATTAGTTATTAACTTAGGGCCCGCTAACACGACACCGTTTTAACTGAAAACAGAAAACTTCAGTGATGTTTATTCGGTGTGTGTTTTCTCTAGCGGACATCGGGGAGCTTCTGGAGCATTTGGTCGAAGAGATCATCGGGTCTCTCTCGGGTCCAGCTAAAGATTTCTACCAGCGCGAGTTTGACTTCTTCAACAAGATCACCAATGTCTCAGCCATTATAAAGTAATAGAAACCTGCCGTTAGCATCTGGTTGTGTTCCGGCCATTTTGACTCTTTTTTCCCCCCCAAAATGCTAGTTAATGTTATCACGTTGGAATAAAACGTACTGACTTTGCTCACACAGGGTTTAACAACTTTCCAAAAAAAATGTGTGTATAATTTTCATGCTTTTTTGGGATGTTTTCCCCCCATCTGGTTACTCGTGTGGTGTTCCGGGTCAAAAATAACTGGCCTACAGAAAAATGCTTGCAAGGCATGTTTAAATATGTTACACATTTTATACACTGGTAATGCAAAGTGCTAGCCTGGATGCCAGCCCGAACCCCGCCCACAAAATTTTTTGGTCGGGAAGTTCGGTCTGGACTCGATCCATTAAGGAGTAATTATGAACAGTTCAGAATTAGTCGGGCCAATCAAATTGCCAGGGCGGGCTTTATACGATGATGGACAGATGATCTGCAGGGACGTAATCCTCACGTTATCAAAGAGCGCTTGGGTTGAACTGGTTTCCCTCACAGATGACTGCCGCTGGAGAACTGAGATGTAGAGACTCCGCTATCGCGTCTGTTGTAAAAGAAATCGACAGCGCATTCATTTTAATAGACGAACAGAGAACTGCAATCAAGGCATTTGTCGATCGGAAAGATGTGTTTGCCGTCCTTCCCACGGGATTCGGCTAAAGCTTATTTTATCAGCTGGCCCCGATGGTAACTAAGAAGACGGGACGCAATGAAAACCCTGTGGTCGTTGTGGTTTCTCCTTTGGTCGCACTCATGGAGGACCAAGTTAAAGAAGCAACACTCATTATTTTACTTCTTCCAGCGTGCGTGTAGTTGAGTTCTGTTGACAATTTGCGTAGCTCATAAAAAAACACACTTACTGCGTTGCTCTGATTGGTTGTAGGTCTATCCAATTGAGTGCAGAGTTTTGTTTTTTTCCTGGTTCGGTTAAGACACGCCTCATAATCAAAGCCCTATGAAGCATCAGACTCATATTCTGACTAGAGTATGAGTATGACGAAGTCAGGCTAGCAAAGTGCTTTACGCAGAAAGGAATTAAAATAATCGCAAAATAAAAGAAAGGAAAATTAAAACGGTCATAAAAGGGTGAAAAGATTATGCATAGATAAACTTCTCATCTGGCAATATAAGTAGTCTCTCATTATGCTATATTATCACCAAATCGTTAGCCTCATAGCATAATTGCCGAAGTCATTTTGTGTTTTTTCTTGTTTTCCAAAGACATTGAAATATGAGTTCGGCAATTATGCTATGAGGCTAACGAAATGTAGGATTCAATTTATCAACTTGTGTTCTTTCAGTTACCATAGGTTATAAATATCTTTTTGTAACTGATAGATCGTAGGCCTCAATGATCTCAGTTGTTTTGAGGAGAAAAAGCTTGAGTGAAATTCATTTCACTTAAAAACATCAAGTCAGATCATTGATGCCTACGATCAATCAGTTGCAAAAAAAATATATAACCTGTCCTATGGTAACTGAAAGAACACAAGTTGATGAAAAGATTGAATCCAACATTTGGTGATAATATAGCATAATGAGAGACTTATAAGCAATTTTCTGTCAGCCAGTCATTTTTTAACAGGAACACCAAACTAGCTTAATTTTCAACCGCACAAGGGTTAAATAGCACTTTAAGATTAAGTCTATAGGTTTTTATAAGAGTTGTGTGGGTTTTATGTATTTTTTTGTTTTTAATTGTTGCTTGTGTTGGTTTGTTGAGTTTGTTGTTCCTAAAGACAATTTTCTACTCTGCGGGAATAGACAAAGAAGCTTTTGATTTTGAAAGCATGTCTAACGTCACTGAACGCCGGCTCCTCCTGTTTTAGTCTTGAGATGGCACTAATTTTCTTATCTCATGTTTGAAGCTGAGATCTTCTCTGTTCCTCTGCTCATGTTCCAGGCCCATTCCTAAAGGAGACGAGCGGAAGAGAGCGTGTCTGCGAGCGCTGTCTGATATCAAAGTCCAGCCAGGTTTCAATCATCTTCATTATCAGATCACTCTTTGTTCTTGGCTGATATTACAAGCACTTTTAGTTACAAAACCGTTAATTTGATGTTTCTCAGGCTGTTATCTGCCCAGTAACCCTGAGGCCATAGTCCTAGACATTGACTACAAATCTGGAACGCCAATGCAAAGGTACAATCCCCACTGAAAGTGCCCATATTATGCTGTTTTAAAGTTCTTGGTTTTGTTTTGGATCTCCTACAATAGATTTACATGCATTTAAGGTAAAAAAACACTTTAATTTTCTCATAATCTCCACTGCAGCATCAGCTCTTTCCTCACAGTGTCTGAAACGCTTCAATCAAGGATTCAGTCTCTCTAAGCTCCGCCTCTCTGAGAGCTGCTCTGCTCTGATTGGTCAGAATCCAAACGCTCATTATCATATCTGAATCTCAGCTCTTGACACACAGTGATACGAACAGTAACGATGCCGTGTGTTTTACCGTATCAATCTCATCAGAGTGGATTTGCTTTGTCAGCAGAAAACAGCGTCTTCTCGACACGAACAACACGAACCAAACTCTTCCAGTCTCAGATAAACTACAGTGTTTGAGGGCGGAGCTAAGAGACGCTGTTCAGCCAATCAAGACCAGAGGCTGGCATTATGCAAATGAGTTACAAACCTAACTGAGACTGAATTACTGACAACTCGTTTCAGTTCAGAATCACGTCTTTCTTTTAGGAGACAAAAACTCTATTTATCTGCACTGAAACTTTGCAGAGCTTTTACATTCAGAAACAGCTCTATTACACACTTCATGAAAGATAATATCTGAAAAAGCATAATAGAGGCACTTGAACATAGTCATACAGCATCTATAAAAGCATCATGTGTGTTTGATGGGGTTTAGATGCACAATAAAATCACGTGTCTGTGTGTTTTCCCTCTCAGTGCTGCTAAAGCGCCGTATCTGGCCAAATTCAAGGTGAAACGCTGTGGAGTGAGTGAACTCGAGAAAGAGGGTATGCAAATCACTAATGCACACACATAATTCTTTAATTCCTGAAGCAAACAGCCATACTTCTGCTGGCTTGCAAGTACTGTAGATGACTAATCACAGTGTACAAATATTACATTGACATCATTGTTAGCATTAACATCGAATGTGAATGATTTTGCCTTTTGTATTATAATAATATTAATAAATAATAATTTTAGGAATTTAAGATGAAAGTCTGAGGGATAATGGTGCCTTTCAAGCACGCCAACACATGAAGTATGATGATGCGCTCCTCTTACACTCGTGTGTGTGTGTGTGTGTGTGTGTTTGTAGGTTTATTGTGCCGCTCGGACTCGCTGGATGAAGATCAAACCGGAGAAGACGCACAGAAGATTTGCTGGCAGGCGGCCATCTTTAAAGTAGGAGACGACTGCAGACAGGTATCAGTTTCACACTGACTGATCTCATGTGCTTTGTTTTTGCCGTCCTTTATGTACTTATTAGTTTACATTTCGGCTATGAAATTTGATTTGATGAGCCAACGAACTCAAAGCCGTAGTAAAATAGCTGATATATACAGTATTCACACCCAAATCATTATACACTAACAGGGGAATTAACTATAATAGTTTGTGAAATAATTTATTATTTTATGAATGTTAACAAAGGTCTGTTTATTAAACATTTGCATCTTTAAAAAATAAAATAATAATTCTGTTACATCCAATTCATATGTAATACCTGTTTAAACCCCTAACTCTTTATTTTTCTAATTGACATTGCTTTATTGGCATGACTGTGTTACAATGTTGCCACAGCACAAATAAACAGAACAGAAACGAGTGTATAATATAAGTCAACAGATTTATACTGTAGATTTTTAGAAAATATTAACACATTCATTGCATTTAAATATGCATTGTGTTTTAAATCACATTTATCAGGTGTAACACATTTAAGTAGAAAGGTTTGATTTAGTGGTTCAGATATTTGTCTAATTCCCTCCCTCCAGGACATGCTGGCTTTGCAGATCATCGGCCTGTTTAAGAACATTTTCCAGCTGGTGGGACTCGACCTGTTTGTGTTTCCGTATAGGGTGGTAGCGACGGCTCCTGGGGTGAGTTTATTTTATTTTATTTTATTTTATTATTATTTTTATTATTATTATTATTATTATTTTTATTTAAATATATATATATATATAGTTTTAAATGCTTATTTGTATTTATTTAAATAATGTAATTTTAATTCAAATTAATTTTAATCTTTAGTATTAAAATTAATACATTATTTTTTGAAAAATTATTAAAAAAAATTATTTTGAATGAGAATGAGTTTTGTCGGCTGGCATCACACCAGTCAGTTTTTCCCACTGATTTTCAGTTGCAATCGTGTTGTTTAGATTTGAATCAGGTTTATTGCATTGGTAATACTTCAGATTCATACAGTAGTGAAGAACTGAACCGCTGTAGTCCTGGTCTGTTCTGGCCTAAACCAGTCCCACTGCAAACACACAGCCAGACTCAATCCGTCATCTGTGGTGATTGTGTAACTGAACATCTTAATATGGCTAAACTTACACAACTAATAAAATAAGACATCCGAACAGTCTGTTTATTGATTGTAAATCTCACATGATCATTACCTGAAGGGACAAACACACACATCTCACTCCCTGTTTTGCATATTAATTCCCTTTATAATGATGGTTTATGTTTGTTTGCTGCTCCTGATCTGATTTACAGTATGTGAGAGTGAACCAGAGAGAAATGACTTTCACCAAAGGTCAATCCGCAGGTGTGATGCTCTTGTTTCGAGTTGGCTAGTAGTGTGACACCAGCAGTGTTGTGTTCCTGTGTTTGTCCCGCAGTGTGGCGTTATCGAGTGCATCCCTGACTGTAAGTCCAGAGATCAGCTGGGACGACAGACGGATTTCGGGATGTACGATTATTTCCGTAACCAGTACGGAGACGAATCCACTCTGGCCTTCCAGAAGGTGAGAGAAGCCTCATATCTCTGTTTCTGTCAGTGTTTCTCAGTCAGGAGTCCGGCGTCCACTAGAGGGCGTCAGCACAGTTACACATGATGATTTCAAATCATACAAGACCCACTTTAAAATCAGCTGAAACAACTTAAAAGCCATTTATTTCCTATTTTAATTTATTTATTTATTTTAATTTTATTTATTTATTTTTCTCTCTCTCTCTCTCTCTTTTTTTTTTGGGAGATCCAGGATTCCTACAGTCTTGGAAAACCTGGAAAATATGGGGAAGCCTAATTTTAAAATGTTTTCTAGACCTGGAAAAGTCATGTAAATTTAAAATAATTGTCTTCGAATTGCTTTAGTAATACCAAGCTCTAATATATTTTATCAGGTAATGTAGAAATTAAGTCATACAAAAAAAAAAAAAAACTTTAAAATAAGCTAAAACAACTAAAAATCGATGTATTTGCAACTGTATTTTTATTTTATCTTTTTATTATAATTTATTTTATTTTATTTTAATTAATTTTGTTATTTTATTTATTTTATTTTATTTTGGAAAAGTAGTTAGACCTGGAAAAATGTATAGTATATGAATTGCTCTATAAAATGCCAAGCTCTAATATATCATATCAGGCACTATAGAAATGAAATAAAAAATATTTATTCTTAATTCTTATCCAGTAAATAAACCTGTAAAACTCATGCAGATTCATTGGTTTAAAAGGGTAACAACCCTGAAAAACAGCAATTAATATTTTTGTTAATTTAATTTTAAATAAATTAAGTTATGTTTATTTATTTATTTTAATTGTAACTTTTTTTTAAATTAGGAGTGCCTATAGATTAAAATCATTTTTTAAAGCAAAGCTTTGGGCTAGGCGGACTTCAAATATAGTTGTACATTTAGATTTATGGATTTTACGCATTTGCTTTTATCTAAAGCAAAACCGGTTGTGAACGATGAAGGGTCCTTGGAGTCTCTCTCTCTCTCTCTGTCTCTCTCTCTGTCTCTCTCTCTGTCTCTCTCTCTGTCTCTCTCTCTCTCTCTCTCTCTCTCTCTCTCTCTCTCTCTCTCTCTCTCTCTCTCTCTCTCTCTCTCTCTCTCTCTCTCTCTCTCTCTCAATTCAATTCAATTCAATTCAAATTGCTTTATTGGCATGACTGTATATTACAATATTGCCAAAGCTTGGAATACATAGAATTATAAAGACATCAAAATACTCAAATATTATAACATAAATTAAATTTAAATGTACAAATTAAATTAATTGTACAAGTGAACAGTGTAACAGATTAGAATATCTGTGAACATTTGATACCACAGTGTTTTAACATACATAAACACACACACACAACACACACACACATTACTGAGGGTCACTGTGGTGGACATTAGGGAAACACACTGAGGTCAGACACACACACACACACACACATTCACCTGTGTCTCTCTCTCTCTCTCTCTCTCTCTCTCTCTCTCTCTCTCTCTCTCTCTCTCTCTCTCTCTCTCTCTCTCTCTCTCTCTCTCTCTCTCTCTCAGGCGAGGTATAACTTCATCAGGAGTATGGCTGCGTACAGTCTTCTGCTGTTCCTGCTCCAGATTAAGGACAGACACAACGGGAACATCATGCTGGACCGACACGGACACCTCATCCACATCGGTGAGACCTCAGACCATCATCCCGCTCTGTTCTGGGTTTATCATGAGTGTTTATCATGTGTGTGTGTGCTCCTCAGATTTCGGCTTCATGTTTGAGAGTTCTCCGGGTGGGAATCTGGGCTGGGAGCCGGACATCAAGCTGACGGATGAGATGGTGATGATCATGGGCGGGAAGATGGAGGCCACGCCCTTTAAGTGGTTCATGGAGATGTGTGTGCGCGGATACCTGGCCGTCAGGTGAGATGTGTGTGTGTGAACCTGTGTGAACGTGTCTGTTAAAAATGGATGGAGTCGATTTCCTGAATGCATTTCTCTTTCACACGGTAGGCCGTACATGGATGCTGTGGTTGCCTTGGTAACGCTGATGTTGGACACAGGGTTGCCCTGCTTCCGCGGTCAGGCCATCAAACTGCTCAAGTGAGTTTGAAGCAACTATGATGGAGCAGAACGGACTTTGCTCTGTCAGGTCTTTGAAATTTGATGTGCATGCAAATGTAGATTTATATTGGAAAATGTACAATTTTTGATAAATTAAGCAATGGAAGAACCTTTTTTATTATTGAAATCAGTACTTTACAAACATTTCAAAGAAATTAACACAAATCAATGTATATGACAATATTTGTTGTCATGGGGAATTAATACATTTAATAAAATGTAAATTACTGAAAATTATTAAAAATGCATCATGGCAAGAAAATCTCCAAAAGCGCTAAAAAAAAAAAAATATTGAAAGTAATTAAGTTTTGAGAAATCAAGCATTTTTGAAATAACATCAGTTCTTTCTTATCAACTGAACTGATCTGAATAACAACACCGGTGTCTTTTTAGAGCTGCTTTACATCCGAAAATAAATTAAGTCTCATATTTGAGGACGTTTGCATTTGCAACATTGATTCTGTTATTGTCATGTTTCGTACTATATGAATATGAAGATGCTTTGAATCATGTGTTGTAGGCAGCGCTTTAACCCTGGAGTGAGTGAGAAGGAAGCAGCGGCTTTTATCATCAAAGTCATTCAGAACTGCTTCCTGAGCAGCAGGTCAGTGTGTGTGTGTGTGTGTGTGTGTGTCTGTTTTACTAGGAATGCACAGATTTATCTCAACATATTTTATGTGGACATTAAACATGATGCTCAAAGGGAACCTATAATGCTTTGGTTTGTTTTTGGCTTTGATTTAGCCTTTCCTTTAGTTTAGTGTGTAATATGAGCTGTTTGTGCGGGTAAACACATTCTGTAAAAGGCAGGGAATCTCTCCAACAGAAAACACTCCTGAAATGCCTCGTTTGTCGTCTTGCTATTATTTCTGTGATTTTCTTATTTCATGCCATGTCACCATGACACACATTTACATAAACCCTGTCTGCTCATTATGGGTAAGTGAGTTTAACTTAAAAGTTTAACTTAAAATCATGTAAATGTATTCTAGCAAAACCCCAAAATTATGAGCTAGTAAATAAGCATAATATGAGCACTTTAAAGAGGCCATTATTATTATTTCCTTTCTTAAAGGCACACCGCGGAACTTTTGGCCACTAGTGGCGCTCGACCTGTAACTTTCACGTCTAGCGTCCCTAGAGGCCACAAGCTCCGCAGCACTGTCGCAAAAGTAAACAAACAGTCAACCGGTCAGACCATAGACAGTGGGTCAGCCTCCCGTGTCTTTAGATTGTGTGTGCTTACAGTGTTTGAGGCGGGCAGCCTGGCCGCGCTCGATTCCCTTATCTTATAGCAGTCTGCTGAGAGAGAGCGAGCGGGGCGAGCCCCGTGGGGCTTAGTGCTAACATGTCTGTGAGTGAATGTGGGCGCGGGACGGCGGGCCGGGCACATTTACTGCACTAAAAACACCATCGGCCTGAGCTGACTGTAACTTATGTGTGTTGGTTTCGTTTTACAGAAACCGTGGGACATGTTGTGTGTAGTGTTTGTGGGCACTGAGTCGTGGGCACGTTCACTACATTTAATGTACATTTGACATGAGTCGACTTTATTTGTTCGAGCCCTGCACTGTGGCGGGCTGTGTTTGTGTGTAGAAATGAACAATGGGCTGTGGGCATTTTATTACACTCATAACACCATCGGCTGTGGCCGGAATACCAGAAAATACTACACTACTTATATGATTTATCTGGGTCACCTTGGAAACGGCATTTGTGTGCAGGCAAGCGTCAGCATCGGTCGGGCACCCCTCCTCCTCCTGTAGCTCACGCCAGCGAGCGAGCGCTGGACCAATGGTGATCCTCGTCCTGGCTTTTCATTTGTCACTATGCCTTTTTCTTTTTTTTAGTGTCCTCTGACAAAACCTTTGCCTTCTTCCTTGTAGCTGTTGGTTCGGCCATGTCGAAAACATACAGACGACAATCAAACGCGAGTTGAGCACTCACGTCAGAATCTGAGGAAGTTGGGGTGGTGGGGGAAGTGACGTATGCCGTAAAGCGGTTGAATTTTGTAGTTCTTTTTGTGCTCGGGTTCCTACCCGAAACCCGAAGTTACATAGTGCTAGGAAAAGCGATACAGACACCTTCAGGGTACGGCAGACGTGTCATTCAACCTATTGTAAGTCAATGTACCATCTCAATGGGTTTTGGTAATATATTATAAAGGTTGAAAAGTTCCACAGTGTGCCTTTAAAGTTTCATGTTGTTTTCAGGCTCTAGAACAGGTTTGCATGCATTATTCTCCATTGTTGCGGCTCCTCCCTTCCCAGTCTGTCAGTAACGCTCTGTTTAGTTCCTGTCTCTATGAAGCCCCTCCTTCTGAAAAGCACACTGTGCTCTGATTGGTCGGCTGGATCAGTGTGTTGTGATTGGTCGAGCGTTTCGAGTGTGTTTGGGAAATGTCCCGCCCCTTTCCATAACCGCCAGTTTAACACACTACTAACTAACTCAACCAGGCCCCGCCCCTTTATTCTGCGTATGAATTATTATAATGAGGAATATTGTGGCGTGTTCGTTCCCGGAAGAAACTCAAGACTACAATGGAGGCGTTTCAGGAGTTCAGAAACACTGACACTGATATAGAGAAGAACTCCCGCTGGAGGGACAAACAGCAACATTACACACTAAAGAGAGATGAACATGTAAAAGTCCTCTATAATAAATAATATAGGAATTACATGAAATGTGTTTTCATTTGTTCCAGGAGCAAAACGTATGACATGATCCAGTACTATCAGAACCAGATCCCGTACTGAAGGCCAGAGAAGTGTGTGTGTGTGCGCTCTCCTCTCACTGATGCTATCTCACACTGCTGTCACAGTCTGGTGTGTTTGTGCGCTTCATACACCCGAGATGAGTTTGCATGGATTGATACACACTTATATCAGCACTTTTGAGACTTTTCTTCACTCGATGAACTTTCTGCTGCATGATTATTTAAATTATACTTGATTTTTAAGTAAATTGTGCCATTTTTAGTTTTATTTGATGTGATTTTGTTTACGGCCTTTAATAGTTTCCAGACAAATCATGTCGTTATTAAACAGCAGATGTTTTTATGGAAGTGGACGGTCTGAACTAGAGACAAATGTCAAATTTTAGAGGTTTTTAGATTTGCACATTATATTGATTGATTATATTTATAGTTGAAATGTTTTGGCATCCTGTGAATCTTGATTTCTTTGCAGCTCTGAATTTGTGTATTAATATTTCTGATTTTAGGGTCACATGACCTGATCGATCACTGCTTGTTTTGCAGTTTGTGACTGTTTATTGATCAGTCGATTGTGCCGTAAGTGACTAATCTTTGTACGCTCGTTTGTACGGTCGCATTAATTCTCTCTCCTCTCTTTATATTCTCATTCCTTTTGGATTATTTATTGTCTGTGATATTTAATAAATGTCTACAGTAATTGCTTGTATGCATTTGTAAAGCTTCTTTTCTGTGCATGTGATAATCCCAGATGTCAAATGAAGCGGAGCAAGTGTTTTTATTTATTTAGAGTACAAAATGCTTTAAATGTACAGTCAATATCTGTGTTTTCAAGGGGTTGTTCATTGACAGTGATTTGAAGTTACCAAAAGTCATTCATTTACTGTAGTATTATGATGTGAGATTACTGATGAAAACACCTTCTAGAAACCAATAAAACAGCAACACTGTAAATGTTTGTTAAATGTCAGATGCTTTTACAGTATACATGCCTTTTAGCTCTACATTTTTTTTCAGTCCATTCATTCACGGGGAGCTCTGATTTAGCAGAAATAAATCACAAAACGATATAACTAAACAGAGGTCAGAAATTTACATTTCTAATTATATACAGTATGACAAGATAAAAGAGGACTTATTCCTATACTTTTGCAGTAAATAAAAAAAAATAGAAAGGTAATTTAGAAATTAACATTGATCAAAAACTAATTCTTTAAACTATATTAATTCATTTAGTATACCTTTAAAGTGTAATACATGTTTCATGAACAACTGGTAATGTACACATCCTTGTTGTAAAGCATAGAAATCACAAAATATTAATCCACACTATAGTTCCCACAGGCCAATTAATGTCACGTGACCTCCCCGGAGACGCCATCTTTGAGGGCATAAGCTGCTCTGTTTACAAAGTTTTACAAGGAAATTTGGAATATTTCTTTGTTTATAATGTTACGATCATGAAGAGACTAAGTGACAAACATTATATTAGGACTCTATTAACACAAGACAGAGAGAGGTACAATGCGAAAATTTCAGTCATAAATGGTGTGGATCCGTAGGAAGCACCGAGCACTGATTATGCAGCTTTGCCTCATACAGTATTATCATGTAACGTTACCATTATCTGGTATTTTATACACATGTGAGCAATTCCGAGCCTGGAAATCACTGGAGGCGTACAATCAGTTTGTCGAGGGTTGGGTTGGTGACGTTTGCTCAAGTGCAATCAATGGAAAAGTAGTCATCATAGCGAATGTATATGATGCCAGACTATCTGTCTATCAAAAAGCCATAGCCTGCACAACTTAATTCCTGTTCCCCTTAAAACAGTCATCGGTGCTTTCTGTAATATGCAGGTACTTATTTGTACACTGAAGAATAAGGTTGGAACGGTACTCGTATCGAACGAAACCGTACGCGCGTCACGGTTCAGTGCATGAATATACACGGTATAAAAATATATAAAACTCGCGTGCAAATTCATTAATGTAATGTGGAACTACTTACGCGGGTTTTTTAGGGACATAATCTGAGATTGCAATGCTGGAGTGTGTGTGTGTGAGAGAGGCGCGGGCGCGATCGAACAGTGGAAACTGTTGTTTTTAATACCTCGTCATTATGTTAATACAGGACATCATTCAAACTGCAAAGTGTTAACTTGTTTATTATCCTCGCCAGCCATAACCTCCGTCGTTGTTCTGACAAAAGCTTAGTCTTCTCACATTCATGAAGTCTAAAGACGGGTATACTGTAAAATCCAAATTTAACTGAACCCCCGGCACGATTTGAACATCCATTGACCCAGCAGGAGATGACCATTTTCACTTTTATCACGAAATTAACTCGTTTCAGCTTCTTCTTCTAATATTCTGCCCGAAACATGCCCACAGAAATGGCGCCGGGTCGGCAAATGCCCGTATGTTGTGATGTCATGTAAGAACTATGTCTACACCCCAAATCATAAACTTTTGCCCCGCCACTTTTGAAGTTTCACCCTTGTAGTAGGGAATCAAACCCTGATGTTACTAGAATCTAAATGTGTAAAAATATCATCAATATTAACTTCTCCATTGTTGTTCAGGCGTTATACACGGAGGATGATTGGTCGGTGTGGTATTTGTCCCGCCCATCCTGCACTGTGATTGGACGGCTCGGTAAAAAGTGACAGCAATGAGCGCTGCATTTTGGATTTTTCCCAAAGTTTAACATTTTTACATTTTCATGGACTAATTATACGCTAATAATAAATAAACTCGACACGCACGCACCCATCCAAACTTATCTTCCTTTTACAATAAGGTTTCAACTTTCAATCCAAGTTAATTTTATATATATTATTCAAAAATCTAAAAATGATCTGTTAATAAATGGAACTGTGTGACCATGAACTAAACAGTTAGGCCTATTTTTATTAAATATAAAAAAATATTAAAATATTGTAACAAATGTATAATGTTAAGTAATTGGACCTTCTTGTAGAGTATTTTGTTTTTTAGGGGTTCCTTGTAGTTGTACAAAACTGTATAATTCAAGTGGAAGACTTCACTATAAAACAGCCCTAATACTATCTCTGGGTTTTCAACGTCTTCTATTTAATTTTTTCATTTTATTTACTTATTTTGTTCACTTAGCCTAATTTTTTTTTAAACATTGTTTGTGTAAAAGATTCAAATCAATTACAAGGTGTAGGCCTAAAAAACATTTTCTGCATCTTTGATAAAAATAACAAAGAATAGACAGAGTTAAACATTTTTTCCTGTCAATGTTCTCTCATCAATGAATGTAGTTTTGTTGTCGGAGTTCCCCTACTGGAACTTTCAGATCACGTAATATCATTGATGAATTTTTTTATTTAATTTCTTCTGGCAAATAAAAATCTGACACCTGTTAGATGAACCAGAATATCACAGAGGGGAAATTGCAATCGACAAAACATTGGGAAGAAAATTTTAGGACTCAAAAAAAGTGAAAGGCATAATAAATCACGAGTCAATATAATCAATAAACCTGTTTTCTGCTTGCATCAATTGTCAGTCACGTAAAGCCGTGTGCAGAAAGTTGCAGACAGGAAGCTGAAAACCACATTGACAGGAAGTCACAGATGTGAAGCATAGAAAAGAGCATACAGGAACTTTAATATTGCTTTAATATTTCATGCCTTGCCTAGAAGTTTATTATAGTCATTATAATACAGTAAAATACAGGATGTGATCTCTTAGTTGAGAGAAGATCAAAACTCTAAAATAACACTGAGAAATAAAGACAGAGATGAACAGGATTTTTACATTTATTGTCATCTGTGTCCTCTTATGTCAGATTTCTTAAGCTTAATACAAATTTAATTCAAAATACAACGACACCGTGTATGGCAATAAAGAGTGCAGCGCATGTGTCAAACATGTTTCCTGTAAATGTTTCCACGAAAATGAATAGACGTCAAATCACCTGACATACCATCACTGATGACTCTTTTCTTCTGGCCAATAAAAATCAGACACGTTTAGACGGATGTAATATATATTGAGTGGCTTGTGTGCCTTGTGCGCCATTTCGCATGTATCTTAAGAAGGAAGCCTCTCTCATTCTCTTTGACAAATCTGCTTTATCTAAACCCACTGGAGTCATGCCACCTGTGCTCACCTCACCGGAATCAGCCACAGCAAACCAGCCGGTTAGTTCTGCATGGCGGGTTATTTCATCATTTAGTGAGTATATTCAAGTTATAAAAGATATCAGATCAGCTTACTCTGACTTGAATCAGTTGTACTCAGATGGGTTCAACTGGGTGCGTCTCGGGTCAGCTCTGTACCACACTGCTTCAGTTCTAAAACGCCTTGCTCGGCTGCTGAATCTTTCCAGCGTCAGTGAAGAAGAATCCGGTCGGTTGCCATTGTAACAGCAACAGAATCTGGTGATCACAGTTGTAACAGCAACAGAATCTGGTGATCACAGTTGTAACAGCAACAGAATCTGGTCGATGACCATTGTAACACTACAGAATCTGGTGATCACCATTGTAACAGCAACAGAATCTGGTGATCACAGTTGTAACAGCAACAGAATCTGGTCGATGACCATTGTAACACTACAGAATCTGGTGATCACCATTGTAACAGCAACAGAATCTGGTGATCACAGTTGTAACAGCAACAGAATCTGGTGATCACAGTTGTAACAGCAACAGAATCTGGTGATCACAGTTGTAACAGCAACAGAATCTGGTCGATGACCATTGTAACACTACAGAATCTGGTGATCACAGTTGTAACAGCAACAGAATCTGGTGATCACAGTTGTAACAGCAACAGAATCTGGTGATCACAGTTGTAACAGCAACAGAATCTGGTGATCACAGTTGTAACAGCAACAGAATCTGGTGATCACAGTTGTAACAGCAACAGAATCTGGTCGATGACCATTGTAACAGCAACAGAATGACAGAGCCCTGACACTATTTATTAAAATAAAAAAAATAAATGCACATTTTTAGTGTTTAGTGTTTTTATTTACTCCAATGACTGTTAAGTATGAATATTTATGGAAAACTTTGCAAAAGTTAAAACGGAATAAATTCAGGTAGGTATTTGGAGAACAGATGATCTGATGCTCAGTAGAATAAGAAGGTAAGATGATTTTATCCAAAGCAATTTGCAACTTTCTTCTGTGGAACAAAAGACCCCATTCAGCAAACCCAGATCCATCACTCGCTATCACAGGGAAGTAACCATGTTTCATTTCGACAAGAGTATTTCACTTTCACTCAACTTTAATGAACGTGCATTTAGCACATGTGTTTCTCAGCATTTATGAATGAGGTATGTGTGTGTGTGTCTTGTTTCTGCTCATTATTGACAGGAAATTTCCAGAAGTTTCTGTGAGCTAATCAGCGATATTTGGTTTATTCTGTGGGATTTGTGTATTTTTTTTCTAGCTGACATTGAGGAGCTTCTGGAGCATTTGATTGAAGAGTTCAGTTGCCATTTTATCAGCTAAAAAATCCGGTCAGTCGCATCTTAACGGCTAAAAAATCCAGCCGGTCGCCATTTTATCAGCTAAAAAATCCGGTCGCTCGCATTTTATCAGCTAAAAAATCTGGTCGGTCGCATTTTAACGGCTAAAGAATCGGGTCAATCGTCATTTTATCAGCTAAAAAAACTGTCCGGTCGCCATTTTAACAGCTAAAAAATCGGGTCTGTCGCATTTTAACAGCTATAAAATCTGGCCTGTCGCCATTTTAATAGCTAAAAAATCGGGTCGGTGCCATTTTAATAGCGAAAAAATTGGGTCAGTAAGCAGTTTGGATTAAACGAGTATAACAGAAGAGATAAGATCCCCCCAGGGCTGTCAGGAATAGATTCAGGTAGGTTAATGGAGAAAGGATTTGAAGATGGTAAGATGCTTTTATCCAAGTTTACATGGATGTGTGGTTAAAGAAATAGACTTCCCTTTCAACTTTTTTCTGTAGAACACAAGTCACCATTCACGTTCTTTGCATAATTTTCCACAGAGTGAAGGTGAATGGTGACTGAGACTCATTCAGGAAAAGATTCACTTATGTTTTGCACACATGAAAATTTCTTTGACGTGAGAACATTGTTGGCTGAACGTCATGAGGGCGAGTAAATTATGCCAGAAAAATATTTTTTTGTGAACTGTTTCTTTGCCTTTTTCTTTGAATGCATAGTTACTTGCTGGCAAAACAAACCAACAAGTGTGCCAAGAACTGTAACCTTGAAGGCCTGAACAATCTTGTTTTCTGATACTATTCAACAGGTGTGTGTAGATGAAAGATTCACTGGATCTTTTGGTTTCTGCTCCTGAGGCTACAAACTTCTGCCAAATCTGCCTCGATATCACAGGGAAGTCACTGTTTCATTTCTTTAACAGTATTTCATTAACTTTAATGAACATTTGGTACATAATGTGTTTCTCAGCATGTATGAGTGAAGTGTGTGTGTCTTGTTTCTGTTTCAGTGACGTAAGGGAACACTAGAAGCTTCTGTGATGGACAACGACCAACAACGAGTTTGACTCCCCAATATCTCAGCCATTATATACGAAAAGCACTAGTGCACAAACCAGCTCAGACCCTCATGTATCCCATCATCCTTTTCAGTCCCTCATTTACTCTCCCTTTCACTGTCCTCAGTAAAATTCAGTCCACTATATCCAACAAAATCTGACATTACGGATACAATCCTCCAAGAAAGATTGTTACAAAACACACTTCAGTGACAGGCACAAAATAACATAACACTCTCAATATGGTGTGTCTCATTATGAGATCCTGTAATACAGGTCTGTTTATTTTCATATATCCTCGTCATGCAAAATCCTTCAGTAAACACACACTCCTGCCTGTTTCAACACAAGCACTACACAACTTTTGTTTAATTCATCAGATCATTGCTGGCCCTGCCCTCTTCTTTTTATTCATTTCTTCTTTTTCCTCTTTCATTCCTGCCATCACTGAAAGCACCGTCGACTGTATACGACTGTAGTCGTGTTGATGTCGTATTGTTTTTATGCAGATGAAAATGAAGCTATGAGTGATAGACCTACAGTCTTTACAATGCTCCTAGATCACATGCCATTTTTACAACTTTAAAAACTGTTTTATTGAGTTTTTGTCTACTGACAGTTTTTTCTTTTTATTGGAAATATTTTTAATCAGATAAACTATTGGCATGTTGTACAGTACAATCCACCAAACACAATGCAGTTCAGTCGCTCACAGCCTCACTTTCATTCCTGTCAGATTCATGTTGACTGTCCTGTTCTCTGTTTAGTAGTTGTAGACATCCAGTAAAGTGTATTCCTGCTGAAAACAAAACAGCTAAAACCAGACAAATCTGAGCTGGTCTTCCAGCCTGATCACAGTTAGTTTAGCCGGCTGGTTTCAGAGGAGTTTTGGGCCCTTCTTTACAGTTAGGCCGATCTAAGATAGTCAGTCTGAACAACCAGCTTACACCAGATAAGACCAGCTTAAACCAGATAAGACCAGCCAACCATGAGTCATTACAACCACATCAGCACAATAATCTGAGGCCTGGTTTCACAGACAGGGTTTAGATTAAGCCAGGATCAGACCTAAGTCCAATTAGGAATTTTTTTATAAAATTGCTTTTATAAACTTGCCTCAGAAAGACATTGTGAAGAAAATTTTAGGACTCTAAAAAAGCGAAATAAGCGTAATAAGTCACGAGTCTATGATACGGTGACGCATTGCTGCCACATACATATTATTTTTTCACTCAATTATGTCGTATTAACGAGATGTTATGTTTAACGTTTAAACGATATAAACATCTCGTTATTACGACATAATTGAGTGGAAAAATAATATGTATGTGGCAGCAATGCGTCACCGTATCATAGACTCAAAACTTATTACGCTTATTTCGCTTTTTTAGAGTCCAAAAATTTTCTTCACAATGTCTTGTCAATTGCAATTTCCCCTCTGTGATATTCTGGTTCATCTAACCGGTGTCAGATTTTTATTAGCCAGAAGAAATTCAATAAAAAATTAATCAATACTATCACGTGATCTGAAGTATGTATAATGCATTGTATAATGCACAATGATGTGTGGAAAATGTGCAATTCGTAATAAATCTTAAGGCACCATGATACACAGCATCTAGGGAGGCAAGAATATAAGAGGGAGCATGCTGGTACACTACATCCCCATAATCAAGAATCGGCAAGAAAGTCGCAGACACAAGTCTGCGACTGAAGTCATTAAATGACACAAGTCATTAAATGACACAAGTCATTAAATGAAAAGCAAGACTTATTTCTAAAGTAAAATACCAACTTCTTTAATTTTTGTTTCAAGTAATTAATGTGTGAAGTACATTTTAATGTGTCATCAATTATGATGCCCAGGTATTTATTCTCTGACACTAATGTAATCGGTTTTCCTTGTAAAGTTTGAAGAATAATAGAACTGTCTAAGGAATTTCTAGAATTGGAGAACCACATGAATTTTGTTTTCTCAGCATTTAAGACCAACTTTAAAGTAAAAAACCTTGTCTGGATAGTATCAAATACTGACTGTAAATCTCTCAAAGCTTCTTGTTTTGTAGGAGCAGAGCAATAGATGACAGTGTCATCTGCATAAAAGTGAAACCTTGCTTTTTCAATATTAACATCAAGACAGTTTATGTATATAGTAAATAGTAATGGCCCCAAAACAGATCCTTGGGGAACTCCCTTAACCACTTCATTTAAGTAGGATTTGATACCTTGCACCTGCACACATTGGGTTCTTCCCTTTAAATATGTTTTAAACCACGAGACTACATTAACTGACAATCCAACACTTCTAAGTCAATCCAGCCATATATCATGGTCCACAGTGTCAAACGCTTTAGATAAATCAATAAAAAGACATGCACAGTGTTGTTTTTCATCTAAGGACCCTACAAGGTCGTTTATAACTTTTAGGACAGCCGTAATAGTGCTGTGTTTTTTACGAAATCCCGATTGGTTGGTAGTCAAAAGTTTATGAATCTGTAAATACTGTGTCAGTTGGTCACTGATAATTCTTTCCAAAAGTTTTGACAAAATACAAAGCTTCGAAATCGGTCTGTAGTTATCTAATGAAGTAGAGTCGCCCCCTTTCTACAATGGAACCACGAATGCAGACTTCCAGATCTGCGGAATTTTATTGGTTGTTAAAGAAAGATTGAACAGATGCGTCAATGGTGGTGAGATGATAATATCAGCCGCTAGTTTTAAAAACAATGGTTCAATAAGATCAGGACCTGATGATTTATTTACGTCTAGATCTTTTAATACAGAGCAAACATCAGAAGAGTTAATATGATTAAAAACAAACTCTGTTGTCCATAAATTATGCTCTGCGTTAAGGAATTCAGAATTTACAGTATAATTATTCATCTGAGACCCAGATCCAATAAAGTGACTATTAAAACAGTTGAGCATTTGTGATTTATCTACTATTTTAGTACAATCTTTTGTTATACAAGGGGGAAGACCTGGAACAGATCCATTACCAGTCAAAAGCTTCACATTTTTCCAAAACTTACTAGTATTTTCTGAAGCTTTATCAAGAAAATAGTCTGCTTTTGCCTTTGTGATTGTAACTGTACATTTGTTGCGAAGCTGTTTAAAATACAACCAATCAGGATTTGAGTTGGTTTGTCTGGCCTTAGCCCATGCAGCACCTCGCTCATGAATAAGGTCAGACAATGTGGTTGAAAACCATGGGTTATCCCGGCATTTGACTCTGTATTTTTTTTAAAGTGCATACTTGTTAATGATCAAAATAAAATTATCATAAAAATATTTCCAAGCACTTTCAATATCCAGGATTGACATAATTATATTCCAATCAACTTGAGCAAGGTCATCTAAAAAACCCTGTTTATTGAAGTGTTTCATAGAGCGCTTGGTGATGATTCGTGGTTTCTGCTTGGGTAGTTTAGTGTCTCTAGCTACCGCAACAACACAATGATCACTAATATCATTTGCAAACACGGAAGCTAAAGAATATTTATGAGGGGCATTTGTGAGAACAAGATCCAATAATGTGGATTTTTCGGGGAATTTCAAATTAGGTCTGGTAGGTGAATCCACCAGTTGAAAAAGATTATAAGTGTCACAGAACGCTTTAAAATCATCAGATACCTGGTGCATCCAATTCAAATTAAGATCACCCATTAATAGTAATTCTTTATAGTTCAAAGAAACCAAAGAGTGCATCAAAGAAGATAAAGCGTCGCTAGTAGCTGATGGAGGTCTGTAACAACCTACTATTGTGAGTTGGCATGTCTTTGAAACAGACAAATTAAGAGCTAAAATTTCATGCTGTTTAACTATTGATTCAGAGAGTAGCATGGTAGTCTCATAGCATTCTTTAACGTAGATCGTAACCGCCCCTTTTTGGTCTGTCAGTTCTAAAAACATTATAACCAGTGATACTGATCTCTTTATCTAAAATAGTTTTGTAAAGCCAAGATTCCGATAATACTATAACGTCCGCATTTGTGTTTCTTGCTCAGATATGAACCATATCTAATTTAGGCAACAAACTACGGATGTTAATATGGTTAAGACCCAGTCCTGACCTAGATTTTAGTTCAGTTGGGGTAGTAAAAGTTGAGTAAAAGACAAAAAGGTAGGTTAAAAACAATCATAGAACAGATGATATGATGGTAAGTAGAATAAGAATGCAAGATGCTTTAATCCAAAGTAATTTGCGACTTTCTTCTGTGGAACAAAAGACCCCATTCAGCAAACCCAGAACTGCTCGTTATCACGGGTAAGTAACAGTGTTTAATTTCAACAACATTACATTACATTTAGCAGACGCTTTTATCCAAAGCAACTTACAAATGAGAACAATAGAAGCAGTTAAACTAACAGTAGGACAACAATATGTACGTGCTATGACCCCTCTCAGTTTATAACGCAGTCCTTTTTTTTATATAAATAAAAATAGAATAGAAGAGAAAGTGTTAGTATTACTGGATCAAGTGCTGCCGAAAAAGATGCGTCTTCAGCAGTGTCTTGAAAGTGGCTACGGACTCAGAAGCTCTGGTTGAGTTAGGCAGATCATTCCTCCAGCAGGGAACAGCCATGGTAAAGGTCCGAGAAAGAGATTTTGTGCCTCTTGAGATGGTACCACAAGACGACATTCTCTTGCAGAGCGCAAGTGTCTGGATTGCACATAAGTCTGAAGTAATGAGTTTAGGTAAAAGGGAGCAGTGCCAGTGGTTGTTAAACGTCAGTGACTTGAATTTAATGCGAGCGGCAAATGGCAACCAGTGCAATTTTGTGAGGAGTGACGTGTGCTCTCTTCGGCTCATTAAAGACCACTCTAGCTGCAGCATCTGGATCAGTTGCAGAGGTTTGACAGAGCAAGCTGGAAGACCAACCAGGAGAGCATTACAATCGTCCAGTCTGGATAGAACAAGTGCTTGGACAAGGAGTTGTGTGGCATGCTCTGTTAGGAAGGGCCTGATCCTCCTAATGTTGTGCAAGGCAAATCTACATGACCGGGCAGTTCTAGCAATGTGGTCTGTGAAGTTCAATTGATCATCAATTACAACCCCAAGGTTCCTGACCTTGATGGAGTTATGGATGACGAGCCTAGCTGAATGGAGAAGTTGTTATGAAGTTTTGGGTTGGCCGGGAGTCGGGACCACAAGTAGCTCTGTCTTCGCAAGGCTTAGTTGAACACATGCTAAACAAGGAGGCAAGTGTGAAGGGAATCACACTTACTGTGTACACAACCCTACTGTGTGTAATACTCTCCTTGATGTGGCTGATGACAGTGTTCAGGAACTTTTTAAGCAGGCAGAGGGGTATGTGGTCCAGTGCACTCAGAGTCAAGAGACTCACACTGATGATAATGTGGAGGAGCTGAATGGACCAGAGCCTGACCCTGGACCACCATCCTCCTCCTCAAGGCAGCCAGTCTTCAGATTTCTGTCCAAATGCTGTGCAAAGCCTAAACCAAAGTCCTCCACATGTAGCATCAGGCAGCAACTAAGCAAGTACAAGGAGGAGCTCTCACAGCCCATTACTTGTGATTCAGGAATCCAGTTTTGCCTTGGGAAATGTGACACATTTTATCATAGCTTCAAACCATTAGCATTTAGGGTTGCCACGGTTTGCCACCTGTCCCGGTTTTACCGGGATTGTCCTTTTTAATAACCTGTCCCGGGAAATTTATGCACTCTCCCGGGACACTGAATGTCCCGGTTTTCGAAAGGCTACGTGAATATGTATGTTCAAACTGTGTAGCGCGCGCATGGCAGAGAGGGAGAGAGCGAGAGACTTTGCGTGTGTGTGCTAGTGTGCATGTGTGACTCAAGAAGCGCATGTAAGAAGCGCATGTAATCGGACTCTGGTGCGCGCTTGCTGCACGGCACAGAGGCGCGAGCGCGAACACTTGCGTTTTTCTATCAACAACTTAAAATAGGCCTACTCTATCATTTCTGGTCATAAAAAATAAACATCATTCGCAACTACTTTTATTTGTGTAAACTCGCAATAACATGAAAACGTTGTGCTTTTGTAAAATAAAATAAAACAATCAGTCGCGCTCTTTTATGGTCTCCGTGAACTGGATCGTGTCTCAAAAATGAACTGAAACAAGCCTATGTAGGCTAAAGCATGAAATGTCCACTTTTAAACGAACAAATTCGAATTGAAAGAAAATACAGTCTGATTATGTAATCCATATGAATTTCTTATATAAAGGCGCCGCATCCGCTTTAAAGCGGAGATGGAGGTATGTTTCCAGCCGATTTAGAAAATACTATTTTATTAATAAACAATTAAAATGCCTTGTTACTTTTTCAGAAACAGTTATTATTAATAGCCTATAAATCATCTATAGCCTTAGAAATATAGTGTTTGTCCTTAGAAAACCATTTTGTCCATATAATTTGAAAATTTGAAATGTTTAATAAAGGGGCAAAAAGTCATAAACAAAAATCTGAAAATACGTGAATATAGGCTATATTTTTGCGCAGCATTCGGTTTAGGCCATAGGCCTACAGTTCAAATTCAAATTTTGGTGTTCAACCGTTCATTTTTCAATTACGGGTTAATGAAATGGATGCAAAAGTACACCGACCAATGGGTAATTTTAAAGCTTGTTCATGATTTCAATATGTTTTAAACGAGAAAACAAACCCCCAAACAACCCCCCCCCCCCCCGATTTGGCCCGGTTTTTTATCAGACATAGGTGGCAACCCTATTAGCATTAGCTCTTTTAGCAATGCCGGCTTCGCAAGCTTTTCCAGAGAGAGTTTTTAGTGTCACAGGTGACCTAACCAGGGAAAGCGTAACAGAGCAAAAGTCACTTTAGCACGAAGTGCTTTCTTGAAAATGAATAGAGGTAAATAAGTGTTGGTATTCTGTGGTTGAATTGCCAGCATTGTGGTAGCAAGAATAAAATGTCGTTCAGTGCACTTTAGATTCAAATTAAAGATGTTTGCACTTATTGTTCAGCTCAGCTACACTTTAAGGTCCTGGACCTAACTTTATTTTTCTTTTATTGATGGTGAATTGGTAGCTAGTTATTGTTTACATTACCATGACAGTGTTTTTTGCTGCATAAAAGCTTTTGAATTGAAATAAAGACCCAGTTGTGTTGAAATAAAGTTAAATTTGTGTTTTATATATTTTGGTTAAGTTTGTTTCCTATACCAGCGGTAAAAAATTGTCTAGTAAATCTGTTATTGATTTTAGTCTTATTTTAGTCGACTAAAATACCAAGCAATTTTAGTCGAATAAAATACCAAGCAATTTTAGTTGACAAAAATAAGACTAAAATTAAAACAAATCAGATGTGATTCAAATGAGCTGTTGTCATGCAGAGGTGGTAAAGGATCAAATTTCCAATCATTTGAAAAATGAGCAGACCAGTGCCGCCACCATCCCTTCCAGTCAGTATTTGACTAATTCTGTAGGATCAAGTTGCGTTTTTTTAACAAGTGGTTTAATCATAGCCAGCTTAAAAGTTTTCGGTACATATCCTAGTGACAAAGATGAATTAATGATATTGAGAAGAGGATCTATGACCTCTGGAAGCATCTCTTTCAATAGTTTAGTCGGTATAGGGTCTAACATACATGTTGTCGATTTAGATGATTTAACTAGTTCAGAAAATTCTTCCTCTCCTATAGCAATGAATGAATCGAATTTTTCGTTAGGTGAGACTACGATGCACTGATGCGATACTGTAGTAGATGGTTGCATAGTTATAATTATTTTTCCTGATATTATCAATCTTATAAGTGAAGAAGGTCATAAAGTCATTACTGTTGTGCTGCTTGCAAACTTCTGAGCTTGAAACGTTATTTTTCGTCAGTTTAGCAACTGTTTTGAATAAATATCTAGGGTTTTGTTTATTTTCTTCTAATAGGGTTGAAAAATAAGCAGATCTAGCAGTTTTTAAGGCCTCTCTGTATGCAATCGAGCTCTCCTTCCATGAAATGCGAAATACCTCTATTTTTGTTTTCTTCCAGTTGCGCTCCATTTTTCTGGCTGCTCTCTTAAGGGCCTGAGTGTGCTCGCTGCACCACGGTATAGGACTATTTTCTCTGATCTTCTTTAAGCGCAATGGAGCAACTGTGTCTAAAGTGCTGAAAAAGAGAAAGTTAAACGTTTCTATCGCAATATCGAGTTGTTCTAAGCTTTTTAGGATGCTGAGATGATGAAAATGATCAGGAAGATTATTAATAAAGCAATTTTTAGTTGCAGAAGTGACAGGTCTAACATATTTGTAACACGGAGTCGGCTCTGCAGCCTTGGCTAAATGAAGTTTACACAAGACTAGATAATGATCTGAGATGTCATCGCTCTGCTGCCGAACTTCAACAGCATTAACATTGATTCTGTGTGATAACATTAGATCTAGAGTATGATTACGACAATGAGTAGGTCCCGACACGTGTTGTCTAACTCCAATAGAGTTAAGAATGTCTTTAAATGCCAATCCCAATGCATCTTTTTCCTTATCTACATGTATATTAAAATCACCAACAAATAGGACTTTATCTGCAGCCAGTACTTACTCTGATAGAAAGTCCGCAAATTCTTTGATAAAGTCTGCATGGTGGCCTGTATACAGTAGCCAGCACAAATCTTAAACGTGATTTATCATTTTCACTATATATTGTTACATTAAGCACCACCACTTCAAAAGAATTATATTTGAAACTAGACTTCTTAGTAATTTTGAATATATTACTATAAATTACAGCAACACCTCCCCCTTTGCCTTTCAGACGAGGTTCATGTTTATAACAGTAATCTTGCAGGGTGCACTCATTTAAAGTAATGTAATCGTTTGGTTTTAGACAGGTTTCTGTCATACACAGCACATTCAGGTTATAGTCTGTAATCATATCATTAACAATAAGTGCTTTTGAAGTAAGGGATCGAATATTCAGCAACCCAAGCTTTATCATTTGTTCATTTGTATTATTTCTGTTTTTTTTATTTGTTGAACATCAATAAAAATTTTACCCTTAGATGGGTTTGGAATTTTTTGTATTTCCTAATTTGGGGAACAGACTCAGTCTCTATATGATGATATCTAGGTGAAAGAGCCTCTATGTGATGGGATTTATCTGACCTTGGTGGCGTGAGACAGCTATGGAGATTATCAATCGGCAATCTACTGATATTCCTGCCAATCCCGGATGTCAAATGTTGAGTTTTCTGTTGAATTTGAACCACTGGATTTGTGGACGCAAATTTGTAAAGCGAAATAAAATTGACCGAAAATTGCCTGTCGAATATTATAGGTTGTATTTTGAAAGTGAAATCTGAATATGGATTATTGCATTTTTGATTATGAAAACGTGTGTGAAATGTTTTTAATTGAAATATTAACAGCTTAAATATACAACCATGTTGAATTTCAGTCCATAAAAATGCAAGCCCTAAAAATACAATGCATTAAAATGCAAGCAGGGTTAATGCAATTGTCACGGTGTGGTGCAGGAGACTTTGGACGGACGGTCTCGGTGGGATGAGACTCTGGAACAGGGATAGGAATAGGTATATCAGCGGCCATCTTGGTTGAAGACGAGGGCATTACGTGAAAAGGCATTGGGTCTGGCTGTGTTCTTGATCGAGGCCTGACGCTCTCCAGACACCGGAGCACGGTCTCCTTCCAGTTCAGTCTGGTGGTGTCAGGGAGGTCAAAGGGGTTATTGAACGTGGCCCCGATCAGGAACAAGGTCCTCAGGCTCTCATCATCGAGGGCGCTGGTGATGGCAAGGTAAAAAAAAGTCCTTGGTAAAGGACAAAAAGTTTAGGCTGTCCTGAGCCATGCCGATAATTCTTGCCCTATCGTCCATTTTGGGCGGTCCGTTCTTCTGTCACGGTGTGGTGCAGGCGGAAGGAGATCAGGGGTCCAAAGTTCCAATGCAAACGTTTACTAATAATATTGTACAGACAGGCAGAAGGTTTACACACACTTAGTACAACGGAGAACAGACAAAGACTGACTGAACAGAGGGGAACTAAATACAAACACAAATAAACATTGATTGACAGAACAGAGGTGAAACAGATGATGATGATGATGATGATGATGATGATGAACTAAACACAGGTGATACAGATGAACTGATAATGATGACACGTGACATGAAGATAGGCAGACAAGTCCAATGAAACCAAACTAAACAGAACACAACTGTGACAGCAATGCATATTTTCTTCAAAAACATTTGTCATTATTTTACTTACATATGGTAGGCATATTTATTTTTTAGATGACTTAGGATGAAATAAGATGAATCGATTAGATAAACAATAAAGTAAGCATTCCAGATTAATAATGAATTAATCGTGATCCAACTATAGTTTCATGTTTTAAATACAGGCCGATAACAAATGGCCAACATCGTGTTGGCTATTTCATTAGGAAAAGATGATGTTTTTGGCACACTTTACAATAAGGTTTCATTAGTTAACATGAACTAACAATGAAAAAAAGTTTTTTAAGGATGTCCTTGTAGCTGTACAAAACTGTAATTCAAGTGGAAGGATACACATAGCCTACAGAAAAAAGTAGCCCTAATACTTATCTCTTGTTTTCCAACATCTTGTTTGATTGTGTATTTTGTTTACTGAGGTTTAGACTTACATTTTGGTTTAAACATTTTTTGTGTAAAAGATTCAAATCAATTACAGTGCAGTGTATTAAACATATTCTGCATCTTTGATCAAAAATAACAAAGAATAGAGTTGTTCTATTCTCATAGAGATGTTCTTCTTCAATGAAAATAATTGTGTTGTCGGAGTTCCCCTTCTGGAACTGCATCTTCTGGCATCAGATCACGTGATATCATTGATGAATTTTCATTGGATGTCTTCTGGCCAATAAAAATCTGACACCTGTTAGATGAACCAGAATATCTCTGAGGGCAAATTGCAATCGACAAGACATTGTGAAGAAAATTTTAGGACTCTAAAAAAGCGAAAGAAGCGTAATAAGTCATGAGTAAATATAACCTATAAACTGTTTTCTGCTTGCATCAATTGTCACATTTAGCCTGTTGTGGCTAAATGTTTTCTCTTTAATGAAAATGAAAAGAATCTTCTAGAATCTTTCCAAATTCTGACGTCACTGATGACTGTTTTATTCTGGCCAATAAAAATCAGACACGTTTAGACGGATGTAATATATATTGAGTGCTTCTTGTGGCTTGTCAGCCATTTTGCGTGTACCTTAAGAAGTAGAAGGAAGCCTCTCTCATTCTCTTCGACAAATCTGCCTTATCTAAACCCACTTGAGTCATGCTGCCTGTGCTCACCTCACCGGAATCAGCCAACACAGCAAACCTTCTGTTTAGACCATTGTGGGTTTTTTCATCCTTTTACAAGTACATTCAAGTTATAGCACAGATCTGTTCAGCTGTCTCTGACTATTATCACTTGTACTCAAATGGGTTCAACCCCATACGTTTTGGGTTAGCGTTGTACCAAACTGCTTCAGTCCTAATACGCTTTGCTCGGCTGCTGAATCGATCCGGCGAACAAATGTGGCCATTTATGCTGCTACTTGAGCAACCAATTTCCTCTGATAGTCATGTAATGGCCCCCGAGGCTGTTGTCATTGGACCTGACAATGCGGTCTTCATCGAGGCTGTCAAGAATGATGTCATTAAACATGACAAAACTGCTGTCTTTGAGCCTGTCCTGTTTTCAGCAGATTTCAATAAAGGTCTTTCTGATTCTTCAGATTGGCAATAAAGCTCTTTCTGATTCTGATTCTGAGCAGATTTCAAGGTGGACCAAAGCAGCAGCTTAACTGACCCAAAACCACTGTTCCTCAAAGCCAGGACGTGCTAAGATCATTTGATCACACAACTATTACTTATTTTGAAATAAATAAATAAATAAATAAGACACTTGTTTAGTGTTTTTATTTACTCAAATGACTGTTAAGTATGAATATTTATGGAAAACTTTGCAAAAGTTAAAACGGAATAAATTCAGTAAGGTTTTTGGAGAACAGATGATATAATTTTAAGTAGAATAAGAAGGCAAGATGATTTTATCCAAAGCAATTTGCAACTTTCAGTCGAACAATATAACTCATTCAGCAAACCCAGATCCATCACTCGTTATCACAGGGAAGTAACCATGTTTTATTTCAACAACAATCGAGGCTGTCGTCATCGAGCCTGTCCTGTTTTCAGGTTGTGTCCTTGTTAGATGAACCAGAAAATCTCTGAGGACAAATTGCAATCGACAAGACATTGTGAAGAACATTTTAGGACTCTAAAAAAGCGAAATAAGTCACGAGTCAATGTAACCTATAAACCTGATTTCCGCTTGCATCAATTGTCACTGTCACGAAAGTCGCAGCCAGGAAGCTGAAAACCACATAGACAGGAAGTCACAGATGTGAAGCATAGGAAGGGGAGCCTGTCGAGGCTGTCGTCATCGAGTCTGTCCTGTTTTCAGCAGATTTTAATGTGAAATGTTTTTTTTTTTTCAACAAAAACATCCCCTTTCCAGCCCAGTCACACCAATGTTTAATATCAGTAAACAGACAATCCAGCCTGTTTTAACACAAGCACTTCATACGAAACACAAGTTTAATCTTGCTAATGTTCTTATGCTTTAGGCTTTACAAACATTCAAATACTGTAATGAGTCCTGAACCAGAGACATGTGTTCATGTTTTGACAAGATCTGTGTTAAAGCTCCCATTCGTCAAACAGATGATAACAAAGGTAGGCTAAATGAGAAATATTTCCTCATGAAAAGATTAATATTGTTAGTTGACAAGAATTAGCAGACTCTTTATTCCAAAGCGACTTACAAATGAAGAGAGCAATAGAAGCAATAGTCAACAATAGGGCAACAATATGCAAATGTGACCAGTCCCAGTTATTCCAGCACAGCCTATGTAGCAAGGACTAAAAAATAAAATAATTGATAGATATAAAATAGAAAGTGTTAGTGTTAGAATATAATTCTAACGTTAGTCGTTGTCTAGGACATCTCTCCTCTAGCTAACTTCCCTCTTCATGCTTCTCTCTCCTCCACTCCCCACACCCCCACCCCCACCCCCAAATCATTATTGTTGGTTATTGGCTGGAACACTGCTTGTTATGTTTCGTGGTCCAGGTTGGACCAGTTTGTTTTTGTTGCCGTGGTATCTACAGAGACCGCATTTTTTTACACTATGTTCTGGGACCAGGCACCTAGCTGTCTTTAGTGAGGAGATGTTTGCTTTATGTGATAAAAAATCACCCAAAAAAAAAAACCCGATGATGTCATTGCACACTTCGGTATGTGTGGCGCTCGCGCGCGCCCGTGATACGCTCCATTCAGAATCAATACACTGCAATCACTGCAGCGCTCCCTTTTATTTGTTTCTTCTTTAATCTTCTTTTACTTCTTCTTCAGGTAACTAAAACACTTCGGTTTCGAGTATTAACATTGTTTAATGCAATACTGATGAGTTGTACGTATTTAAAGTAGTTCGTTTTAGTTTAGTGATAGTGTGTCATGAGCTAGCATGCCTGAGCACATGGTTAGCATGGATGCCTCGATTAGCGCGTTAGTCCGCTATACACGAGAGAGGGTCTTTCGTCAATAATATTTGATTATATAAGAGTTCATAATGTTATTTCAGTTTTATGAATGATCTTAAACCTGCACATTTGGGTAATCAACTCCATGTCTGTGAATTGCGTTATGCATTTCATTAGTTTGATCAGTCTGACAATGTGTTTTCTTTTTGTAAAGAACTTGAGATTTGTGTATCAATTGTAAATGACACACGTCTCTTGTGTGATGGGACATGCTTGAAGTCACTTACGTTTACAGCCAGTCATTACTGTGAAAGAAAAGTGGTATGCATTGATAATGTAATGTACTGAGCATTTGTTGTATGCTTTTATTATTTGTGATTCAGAATCTATACACTTTTAAAGAAGCAATCACTGCAGCGCTCTCTTTTATTTGTTTCTTCTTTAATCTTCTTTTACTACTTCTTCAGAGGTACACTGGCCCTCTTCTTTTTTTCATTTCTTCTCTTCCCTCTTTCATTCCTGCCATCACTGATGTCGTATTGTTTTTTATGAAGATGAAAACGAGGCTTTGAGGGTTAGACCTACAGTCTTTACAATGTTCCTAGATCACGTGTCATTTGTAAAACTTTCAAAAAGTAGTTTTTGTCTAGTTTTGCCAACTATTGCCATGTACATTCCACCGAACACAATGCAGTTCATTCGCTCACAGCCTCACTTTCATTCCTGCCATTCATGTTGACTGTCCTGTTCTCTGGTTAGTAGTTGTAGACATCCAGTAAAGTGTATTCCTGCTGAAAACAAAACAGCTAAAACCAGACAAATCTGAGCTGGTCTTCCAGCCTGATCACAGTTAGTTTAGCTGGCTGGTTTCAGAGGAGTTTTGGGCCCTTCTTTACAGTCAGGCCGATCTAAGATAGTCAGTTTGAACAACCATTTACATTTACATTTATTCATTTAGCAGACGCTTTTATCCAAAGCGACTTACAAATGAGAACAATAGAAGCAGTTAAACTAACAGTAGGACAACAATACGTAAGTGCTATAACCCCTCTCAGTTTAATTTTAGTGCAGTTTTTTTTTATAGAAGAGAAGAGAAGAGAAAGTGTTAATTCTACTGAATCAAGTGCTGCCGAAAAAGATGCGTCTTCAGCAGTGTCTTGAAAGTGGCTACTGACTCAGAAGCTCTGGTTGAGTTAGGCAGATCATTCCACCAACAGGGAACAGCCATGGTAAAGGTCCGAGAAAGAGATTTTGTGCCTCTTTGAGATGGTACCACAAGACGACATTCGCTAGCAGAGCGTAGGTTTCTGGATGGCACATAAGTCTGAAATAATGAGTTTAGGTAAGAGGGAGCAGTGCCAGTGGTTGTTCTGTAGGCAAACGTCAGTGACTTGAATTTAATGCGAGAGGCAACCAGTGCAATTTTGTGAGCAGAGGAGTGACGTGTGCTCTCTTCGGCTCATTAAAGACCACTCTAGCTGCAGCATCTGGATCAGTTGTAGAGGTTTGACAGAGCAAGCTGGAAGACCAACCAGGAGAGCATTACAATCGTCCAGTCTGGATAGAACAAGTGCTTGGACAAGGAGTTGTGTGGCATGCTCTGTTAGGAAGGGCCTGATCCTCCTAATGTTGTGCAAGGCAAATCTGCAGGACCGTGCAGTTCTAGCAATGTGGTCTGTGAATTTCAACTGATCATCAATTACAACCCCAAGGTTCCTGACCTTGATGGAGTTATGGATGACGAGCCATAACCATCTTAAACCAGATAAGACCAGCTTAAACCAGCTAAGACCAGCCAACCATAAGTAATTCCAACCACATCAGCACAATAATCTGAGGCCTGGTTTCACAGACAGGGTTTAGATTAAGCCAGGATTAGACCTTAGTTCAATTAGGACATTTATCTTTTATAGACATGCCTGGGAAAAAAAACATTACTGGTGTGGATCTTGGAACTAACAATGGCTGACATATTTTAAGATATACCAATGCAAGTTGCTTTCAGTTAAAACATCCATTTTAGCCTGTGAAACCGGAGGGGAGGGGGGAGTCATAGAATTAATCTTATCGTGAATCGCGTCATTTATGTGTACAAGCCTTAGGCCGTGTGTCCACCAAAGCGTTTTTACTCGCGCCTGGCGTACGTTTTCAATTGTTTTCAATGGGAGCGCCGCGTTTTTTAAACGCCATGAGCGCAACGAGGCGCTGAGCGTGTATTTAACGCTCAAGCGCTGAGCGCCCGGCGTTTTTACTGGTCGCCGAGAGTTGAAAAATGTTCAACTTTTGGATAAAACGCAGCGCTCATCACTGTCACTTTTCACCAACCGTCCAATCACAGTGGAGGAGGGGCGGGACTAATATCACACCGACCAACTGTCACAACATTCTTTCTGTACAACGACATCAACCAGCAGAGCAAACCGAACAAAATGGATGAAAAATATTTTTTTAGTATGAAACAAATTACCTGCGAAATCAGTTACAAGTAAACTGTGCTGCGGATATTCTGTATCATAGCAACGAAACCTCTCAACGGAAAAACTGCTGCGCTTCCAAAACGCTCTCAAGCGCCCACAGGTAGGCGTTTTCAGCAGAGCGTCTAGCGTTTTCAGCTGGCTAAAAACGCTTTGGTGGACACACGGCCTTATACTTTGTTCTCAAAACCCTTCCAGTAAGTTAGTTGGGTTGGGTAGCTGTAATATGTTTTGGTAAATTATTTTTTCAAGTACTAGAAGTGAGATGGCTCCCTCTTGAGGCTGGATGAATTTTCTGCATTTAAAAATGTGTTCATCCAATGTTTTAAGTCAAACTGTAAACAGTTGGTCATCAGAGTTGAGATTTGGGTCTCATATCAGAGGATCTACAGACTAACTTTCATCATTTACATTCAAAGTCTTTCCAGTTCTGAGGGAGTCTTGACTTTATTAGTTGACTTTATTAGATCTGTGAACTCTTGACTGCTACCAGAATGGTGGGTTCATTACAACTCATTCAGTCATCTCTCTTTTTCTCAGTTTATTTAACATGTAGTAGACATTTCCCATTGATGCCAAGGACTGATAATTGTTGGTAGTGATGTAGTACTCGAGACAGGTCTAGAGACCGATTTCTGCTTTCTCGGACTCGTCTCGGACTTGTTCCTTCAAAGACTCGGTCTCGACTCGGACTCGGCCCTTCAAAGACTCGGTCTTGACTCGGACTCGGCATAGGCGGTCTCGTCCCCATCACTAATTGTTGGTTTCTAATAAAACTATAAACAAAATTTACATAAAGGATTACCATCAAGTTTCCACTTTTTGATGAGAATGAAGCAAACATTTCAGATTAACCCCTTAAGAATGCTTTGGAATATAGACCTATGGTTGATCTTGTTTTAAAGACATTTGCCAGATTATTGTAGAAGTGAAAAAAAGTTATAGAAGTTTGAGTTTATGAAAATGTACAATGTAAAAATATAATTATTTATATTTTATATGAAATATATATTTTACGAAATATATTTTACTCTAAAACTGCAAGAAAATGAAAGCCAAAAATCTGAACAAGTTGTATTCCAAATTTTAGGTTAATATAAAAAATAAAAAAAAGCTTTCAGTAAGATTTTATTTGGATGCAGTACCAAACTTTTTCACTAGATGGACAGCCAAGCTCCCTTACTGATCATATAAGGGTGCCTCCGTTTTCATAGCCTATTTCCATAATGTTCATACTATTTATGAAGTAGAAGACATCAGAAGTAGTATGGGTGCTTTGGCAGTTTTTGATTTGAATTCAACCTCTAATAAACGCATAAAAAGAGCACATATATGCGTTATAGCTCGCAGCCGCATCACAAATTGAGAATCCATAATATTTTTCCTTATATTTAAAACATTTTCAGACCATTTTTTCTCATTTTGTTTTAATTGGTGTAATCTTTTGAACTCTTGGCATGAAAACAAACTGAGATTTCTACCAATCTTTCATGATTTTTCATGTTTATTGCAATTTCAAAATAAAGGCCTAAACACGCCTAATGAATATGAAATATTCTTGTTGCAAATTGATAAATAACTGCTCCACTGTAATTTATTTAAAAAAACATTGTTAGACATTGTAAGCTTTCAAATGATATATAGTTTGTCAATATTACTTTAGGTTTTTACTAAGATATTATTGTTTTAAATATATAATAACAGATTCTGCCTTTTTTTCTCTTCCCTGTTCTTTTATATTTATATCTTGATCAGAGGCCTATAGATTTATATCATATAAGATCAATAATAAACAAAGACAAATGGGCAACATCGTGTAGGATATTACTTTAGGAAACAATGTTTTTTGGTAAACTTTACAATAAGGTTTCATTAGTTAACAATATTAGTTAACATGAACTAACAATACTTCTAAAGCATTTATTAATCTAAGTTAATTTTAATATTTACTATTATTCAAAAACAAATATTATCTGCTAATTTATGGAACTGAGTGACCATGAATTAAACAGTTGTATTTTTTATTTAACATTAACAAAGATTAAAATAGTGTAACAAATATATTGCTGTTGTTATTTTATACAAGTTAATGCATTAATGTTAAATAGTTTGACCTTATTGTAGAGTATTATGTTTTTTTTTAGGGTGTCCTTCTGAAAAACTGTAGGCTAAATCAAAATGTATAAGAGAGAGTTTGTCATGAAATCACCACAGGGCTTGAACTGTCAAACACCGGCTTTTCCAGGTGAACATAAATAATTAAATAATTAACATGCAGACCAACAGTAATACTTATCTCTGTTTTTTCAACATCTTGTTTGATTTTGTATTTAGTTTACTGAGGTTTACACTTACATTTTTGTTTGACGTTTTTTGTGTAAAAGGTTCAAGTCAAATAGAAGGCAGTGTATAAAACATATTCTGCATCTTTGATAACAATAACAAAGAATAGAGAGAAACATGTTTCCTGTCAATGTTCTTCTTCAATGAAAATAATTGTGTTGTCAGAGTTCCCCTTCTGGAACTGCATCTTCTGGCATCAGATCACGTGATATCATTGATGACTTTTCATTGGATGTCTTCTGGCCAATAAAAATCTGACACCTGTTAGATGAACCAGAACATTTAAAGAGGGCAAATTCCAATCAGAAGTGAGCATCCCCATATGTGAACATAAATTATTAAATTATTTCCTTGAATTGACCATTGCGTGTTCCCTTCGCTAACGGACCTGTTGAAGGGATTGAGTTGTTCACTTTTGTTTGGAACTTTGCTCTCTCTTTTCTTTTGTTTATCCCCAGCTGTTGGTAATGATCTTCTCTCTTCTTTCTTCAGATCTACTGAAAATTGTTTAAATGGCTGTCATTTCTGATGCCTGTTTATAAACGTGTATCCACTCTGTGATACGACATAGAGAACGATCAGTGTCAACTGTACTGCACCAGAGAAGTGTCACACAATCATTTGAGTAAATAAAAACACACAACAAAGAATGGTAATATTATGATTTTTTTTTTATTTCATAATGAAAATTTACAGCCACTTCTTTCTGGGAGTGGGAGTGGGAGTGGGGGGGTGGGGGTGGGGGTGGGGGGGGGACTCAGTGGGCCCCCTCGGTCGAATAACTTCGGTCGTTTTGCCCTTCATTTCTCCAGGGAGGGATGGGCCCCCTCGGTCGTTTTGCCTTTCGTTTCATCCTGGGTCGAATTACCTTTTGTTTCTCCAGGGAGGGATGGGCCCCCTCGTCGTTTTGCCTTTCGTTTCATCCTGGGTCGAATTATCTTTGTTTCTCCAGGGAGGGATGGGCCCCCTGGGTCGAATTACCTTTTGTTTCTCCAGGGAGGGATGGGCCCCCTGGGTCGAATTACCTTTCGTCTCTCCAGGGAGGGATGGGCCCCCTGGGTCGAATTACCTTTTGTTTCTCCAGGGAGGGATGGGCCCCCTGGGTCGAATTACCTTTCGTCTCTCCAGGGAGGGATGGGCCCCCTGGGTCGAATTACCTTTTGTTTCTCCAGGGAGGGATGGGCCCCCTGGGTCGAATTACCTTTCGTCTCTCCAGGGAGGGATGGGCCCCCTGGGTCGAATTACCTTTCGTCTCTCCAGGGAGGGATGGGCCCCCTGGGTCGAATTACCTTTCGTCTCTCCAGGGAGGGATGGGCCCCCTGGGTCGAATTACCTTTTGTTTCTCCAGGGAGGGATGGGCCCCCTGGGTCGAATTACCTTTCGTCTCTCCAGGGAGGGATGGGCCCCCTGGGTCGAATTACCTTTCGTCTCTCCAGGGAGGGATGGGCCCCCTGGGTCGAATTACCTTTTGTTTCTCCAGGGAGGGATGGGCCCCCTGGGTCGAATTACCTTTCGTCTCTCCAGGGAGGGATGGGCCCCCTGGGTCGAATTACCTTTCGTCTCTCCAGGGAGGGATGGGCCCCCTGGGTCGAATTACCTTTCGTTTCTCCAGGGAGGGATGGGCCCCCTGGGTCGAATTACCTTTCGTCTCTCCAGGGAGGGATGGGCCCCCTGGGTCGAATTACCTTTCGTCTCTCCAGGGAGGGATGGGCCCCCTCGGTTGAATTAGCTTTAGCTTTGCTAGCCGTCGATCATCATTTTTGATTATCATTTTCTCAGCACATCATTTTCTCAGCACAAGAAGCCGTCGATCATAATTTTATCAACAAAAGAAGCCGTCGTCGTTCCATTCTAGCATCATGCTAAACTGTTATCATAGAATTGTATCCCTGTGTTACTGAGCGATTGATTGGTCGAGAATTGTATCTTCTAAATGGTTGATAAATATATCTTCTAAATATCTTAACAAAGCGGCTTCCAGCTGAAAATTTTTTAGATACAGCTGAAGCTAGTTTTCTCCAGTTAAACCCAGTAGAAAACATGTTAACCAAGTCGAAAATAGCTAAATAAAGCTGGAATATAGACGATATGAGCTTGTAAGTATTGAAAATATGCATTGCTATACCTGTCACAAGGGCAAGCCATTGCTGGAGTCTTGAAAAGGTCGAAGCCGGTTGGTTTACTGTGGTGTTTGACACGGGTATAACGCCGGAAAGTGACATATTTACCACAGTGAATTCAGGCGACGCACTAAAATTGTAGGATTCTACAAAAACTTAATCGTAAATGGTTTGACGTCTGGCTTCTTCAAAACGAGAGAGCGGATGATCGGAGTGGCTTTCTTCTCTAGCTCAACGTTCATCAAATGAATCTTAGTCACGAGTCAATATTACTTATATAAATGGGGCGTGTCTTCATACAGGTGTCAGATTTTCATTGGCAAGAAAAAATTCAGGAGATCTGACGTCAAACTTTGTTCAGCGCTAAAACCACATGCCTATCATCATGTCAGATCTTGCCCCGTCCCACCTTGTTTCTTCATTTGGTTTAATTAAATTATATTTATTTATGTTTAGTTTGTCTGGCACGCACATAATTTATCTCCTTTATATTCACTTGCTCCTGGTTAGCTTAGCTTTTATTTTGATTATTTTTATACTTTTATTTTTATTTTATTTCTGTGTATCAGCCCTACAACTGAGTCCTCTATCAATCTGCTCCATAATGCACAATAGCTTCCGAACATTAAAAAGACAATCAAAAGAATACTATTTATAATTTCTTGTTAACTACCAATGATCTTTTTATAAAGTAAATTATATTGCTTGTTTACCTTTTGTTGTCTGTTTGAGAAAGATTAGATTTTTCCAGTTCCATTGCCTGAATATTCTTGGGTTATTGAGATTGAGCCGTTGAATCCTCTTCGCACTGGAAAAAACCTTATAACGGCAGTTCATGTTGTTCTGCCACCAAAACACATCAACTGTTTGGATGGTAGTCAATGTTTGATGTGGTTTGGCTCATGCTCTGCAACATTTCATTGGTATGAATGTAGAAGTGGAGAGAAATTGCACTGTAATCAAGTGCAAATTCTTCCTTCATTTAAATGGCACTGAATCGTTATGAATTACTACTGAGTACTACTGATCAGTATGAATTCAGTGAATTGACATACTGTATATTGCACATCAATTAAGCTTTAAGTATTCCAGCATAGCATGATTGTTCCTCTACAAAGAGATGTTTTAGAAATTACTCTTAATTTCACGTTTCATGTGACAACATCCAAACAAGGGGCACAAGGGAGACCCAGAACAAGTCTGGGGGGGGCCCATGGAAAATCAGAAAATTCAAATGGAAATAAATACTTGTTTAGAAAATATCACGCATGATTTCAAAAATCTTTGCAATGCCCAGTACCCTAATATAGATGGTATTAAATGTGGCACTGCACAGAACATCACATAGGCATTAATTAGTCATTTAACATGCTGTATTCTTAACACAAACGTTGAATGTGTGTGTGTGTGTGTGTGTGTCGGCGAACGTTCTCTGTCTCTGACATGGTTTCTTCTTAAAAAACCTTGGATGTCCTGTTGCTGTGTCTGACTCTGTCCTCTTTTCATTCTCCACTACCCCCCACAAAATCGATATAAATACAAATAAACAAAAACCCATTAAGTATCTAAATTACACAGAGTTGCATGTAGCTATGGTGTTAGTTAACATTCTCACATTTTAATGTTTACCACGCCAAAGCTTTTTTTGAAAAGATTATAGTGCCTTTAGTCTTTAAAACAACAGATAAAGTAATATTGATCTATTTTATATTTAAGTGGTGGTGTGCGCTGCCGTTGAATAATACTGACAACAGGGGCGTGTCTAGAGGGGTGGCACCCGCCCCCCCCCCCCCCATCATCGGGCTAGATTTACTGTCAACCTGACAATGCCCAACGCCATTGGATCAGAGCGCTGTTAATCACTGCTTGATTTGCGATTCGCAGAGCAGAATCACAGGGCCGCGTTTTTCAAACAGTTCACAATTTCACACTTACATACAATTAGAGTGGGTAAGGTTTAATGCGTATTTGGCGTGCTGTCCGGGAGAGGGTTCCGAGCTCAGAGTTCGGTCTGAACCCAGAGTACTCCCCCCGTATGTAAGTGGTTAGGACTAGAAGTGTGGAGAAGGGACGGTGGAGGGATGCTGCTAAACTATCAATGGATTGAGGTGAGATTGCTGAATCTATATACCTCTTATCATTGATTGCTGAGTGCACTCCACGTGTTAATTATCTGAACGTGCTCCTTCCGAACTTTGTTAATAAAACATCATCAGGAGAGAGACGCTAACGTAACTTCGGCAGACTACTGAATAGAGATGACTTGTCAGTCAGGGGTGATTCCAGGATTTTATAAATAGGGGGGCACAGGGGGAGCAAGAACCAGTCAGCGGGGGACCATGGGAAAGCAGAAAATTCAACTGAAAATAAAAGCTTGTTTAGAAAATATTAAGCACGATTAATTGCGTTCGAGGACCCGGTCATCCGCCTTCTCACGCATCCCCTGTTGCCCCGTGGAGACAGGTAAGTGTTTTTTTTTTTTTTATCCCTTTATTTTCATTTTCTTAAAGACAACAAACATGCACAAAGGACCAAAATAGTAACATGTAAATATCTAAATAGCTCAATGTAGCATGTACAAGGTACTGCTAGAAAGTATAAGTACTTGAATTAGAACATCCCCTCCCCTTATTGCAATGATTGTAGAAGGTTTCAAATGCTCTACAAACATAAACATTTGTACATGAGCAAAGAGTGAACATACACAATCTTTTATCTTAATGAACGACAACAACCGAAATTAAAATAATGTATAATCAGGCAGTTAAATTAAAGTAGTTGTAAAAAAAAAAAATAATAATAATAATAATACACATAAAGCTTGTTCAGTCCACCTTTAAGAATTTTCTTATTGGTTTCCAAATCTTAATGAAAATGGATAGTTTGTCTTTTAATATAAATCTCAATTCTTCCAAGTGTAACATATTTCCCAGCTCCCTAGCCCACATCTCAAAAGTGGGTACAGAATCTGCTTTCCACATCTGCAAAATAAGTCTTTTTGCCAGCATCATACATAGCGAAATGGCCTGTGTCTGATATTTATTGCAAAAAGCATTCTCTGCACCTAAAAGTCCAGTGCAAGGCTCAGGCTCCAAATCAATAGAATTTGCTTCAGAAAGAAATTTAAATATACATTTCCAAAATGGCTGAATTTTACTACATGACCATAAAGAATGAAACAATGTGCCTTCTGACATTTTACACTTATTACAGAGTGGAGAAATCGTGGGATAAATTTTATGAAGTTTTGACTTAGATTAATGAAGCATATGAATTACCTTGAACTGAATCAGATTGTGTCTAGCATTTAAAGAACATGCATGTATGTTTCTCAAACACTCATCCCACATGTTTTCATGGATGTTTAGACCAATTTCCTCCTCCCAGTCTTGTTTTATTTTCCTTGTGTTATTGTCCACATTTTCTAGCAGTAATTTATAAAAGTTTGACACACTACCACTCATACCAGGGTTAACATTAACTATTCTCTCTAAGGTGGGATTCAAATTCAAAATTTCAAAATTTGGAATGTGCTTTCTAACAAAATCTCTAACTTGCAAGTAACGGAAAAAAAAAATGTGCAGGAACAATAGCATAATTTTGTCTTAGCTGTTCAAAAGAGCTAAAATCTTGAATTGTTACTATCCCCATGTGTTTCCATTGAAAAAACAGCTTATCGTGTAACCCCGGGGGAAAAGCATGATTATTACAAATATGAGTGTCTAGATATATATCTGGAATTTTCAAATATACTTTAATTTGTTTCCACACCTTAATTAAGTTAGAAATAACTATGTTTCCGTTGATACGCTTGACATCAATTTTAATGGGACTGTTAAGCAGAGCCGGTAATGAAGTCTTATTACAACAGGCTAATTCAATTGCTAACCATTCTGGCTTGTCACCTAACTCCGACAACCCAGATTTTCTCCACCATGCTAAAGTATTTATATTAGCTGCCCAATAATACTATTTAAAGTTGGGAAGCCCAAACCCTCCTTGATCCTTAAGTTTGTTTAGATGTTTCTTGTTGATCCTGGCTGTCTTGTTGGCCCAAATGAAGCTGGTTATAATCGATTCTAGCTGTTTAAAATGATAAAGGGGGATAAAGATAGGAATACATTGAAATACATACAAAAATCTTGGAAGTACAACCATTATTATAGCATTTATCCTGCCTACCATGGACATGGGGAGAGTCTTCCAAAAAATTATATTATCGTTAAGCTGATCAATTTTCTTTTTCCAATTCAATTTTAATAACATTTCAGGATTTTTAGTGATCATCAGACCCAAATATTTAAGGGAGTTGTTTGCAATTTTAAATTTGGTGCTGGCTAAAAAAAATGTGTCTAGATCGTCAGAGACTGGCATTAATTCGCTTTTTTCCCAATTTATCGTGAATCCAGAGAAACGGCCAATTTTTTCAATAAGCTCAAGTAATGGTGGAATAGACATTTCAGGTTTAGAAATGAACAGTAGAACATCGTCCGCATACAGTGAAAGATGTTGGGGTCTGCCCTCGATCATTATAGGCGCTATGTTAAGATGTTGCCTGATCCTTGCTGCCAGTGGTTCCATCGATATGGCCAACAAAAAAGGAGATAGGGGGCATCCCTGTCGTGTGCCACGAGATAACTGAAATGAGTTTGAAATGTCTTGATCAGTAATAACAGAAGCTACTGGATGCGCATAAATGATTTCAATCCATTTAACAAATTCTGAACCGAATCCAAATTTCTTTAAAACAGCAATCATATATTTCCACTCTAATTGGTCAAAGGCTCATTGAGCGTCTTTTAAATTACACGTATTTAAGTTTTTCTTGTTATAAATTATGCTAAACAGCCGTCTCAAATTGAAATTGGGCATAAAACCAGTCTGGTCCTGATGAATTATTGAACAAATGTACTTCTACCTATTCGCAAGAATTTTGCTTATAATTTTAGATTCAATGGGAATAAGGGAAATCGGTCGATGGGAAGACATCTGCAATTTATCCCGTCCTGGTTTTGGAATTAATACTATACTCGCTCTGTACATTGTTGGTGGAAATTAACAATCTGTTGTTGCATTTTTCGGATGTTTTGTCGTCGAGATGATCTTGACTCTAAGTCAAGTCTTTTCCTTAAGCTTATCACACTCGGTCTCCAGGTGTGCACATGGTTTCTCCAGTGACTCGATGCGGGCTTCGTGAACTTCAGTCACTGCAACTCTGGTGGAAATATTTGCAAGTGATACGTTCACCTCGGATAAAGTAGACGAAAGGACATCGAACTTTCTGTCAAAGGTGCTGCTCAATTTCGCTATTGCTTCCATAATGTCAGTGTTCGTCGGCACTGTTGATTCAACGTTAGCTTGATTAGCATTAGCCGGCGAAGCAACACTTACCTGTCTCGAGCTCGTGCTTCCGGCACCGAATGGAGTGAACGCACATTCAGCTGGAAGGAGACCGTAACTAAACCCCTTAGAAAGATAATCAGTGATATTTGGTTTACTCTGTGGGAATTGTGTGTGTTTTCTCTGACATTGAGGAGCTTCTGGAGCATTTATTTGAAGAAACGGCCGCCATTTTAACAGCAACAGAATCCGATATCACAGGGAAGTAACACTCTTTCATTTCTTTAACAGTATTTCATTGACCTTAATGAACATTCAATGTGTTTCTCGGCATGTATGAGTGAGGTGTGTGTGTCTTGTTTCTGTTTCAGTGACGTACATCAGGAACACTAGAAGCTTCTGTGGACAACGACCAACAACGAGTTTGACTCACCAATATCTCAGCCATTATATTAGAAAAGCACTAGTGCACACACCAGCTCAGACCACCCTCATGTATCCCATCATCCTTTTCAATCCCTCATTTACTCTCCCTTTTCACTGTCCTCAGTAAGATTCAGTCCACTATATCCAACAAAACCTGACATTACGGATACAATCCTCCAAGAAAGATTGTTACAAAGCACAATTTAGTGACAAGCACAAAATGCCATGACACGCTCAAATGGTGTGTCTCATTATGAGAACCTGTAATACAGGTCTGTTTATTTCCATTATCCTCTGTCATGCAAAATCCATCAGTAAACACACACTCCTGCCTGTTTCAACACAAGCACTACACAACTTTAGTTTAATTTAGCTCGTGTTCTACGAGCATCTCCTGTTTTCCTCAGATCATTGCTGGCCCTCTTCTTTTAGTTCATTTCTTCTTTTTCCTCTTTCGTTCCTGCCAAGCCCCATAGACTCTAAATGACTGTAGTCGTGTTGATGTCGTATTGTTTTTTATGCAGATGAAAATGAGGCTATGAGGGATAGACCTACAGTCTTTACAATGGTCCTAGATCACATGCCATTTTTACAACTTTCAAAACTGTTTTATGGAGTTTTTGTCTACTACTTCTTTTTAAAGATGTTTAATCAGAGAAACTTATTGCCATGTTGTGAAACTACAGTTCAATTCACCAAACACAATGTAGTTCAGTCGCTCACAGGCTCACTTTCATTCCTGTCATTCATGTTGACTGTCCTGTTCTCTGGTTAGTAGTTGTAGACATCCAGAAAAGTATAATCCTGCTGAAAACAAAACAGCTAAAACCAGACAAATCTGGGCTGGTCTTTCAACCTGATCACAGTTAGTTTAGCCGGCTGGTTTCAGAGGAGTTTAGGCCCTTCTTTACAGTCAGGCCGATCTAAGATGATCAGTCTGTCCAACCAGCTTAATCCAGCTGAACTCCAGTATAAACCAGATAAGACCAGCCAACCATGAGTCATTTCAACCACATCAGCACAATAATCTGAGTCCTGGTTAAATTACTAGCTGATTGTCCTTCATCCTCCTTAATAAACAAGCAACAAATATCCCACTTCTAGAGTTCTTACTAGGTCAAGAAAATATGATCATGTAACACCAATTTTATCATCTCTATCTGGCTACCTATTAAGTTCTGTATCAATTCCAAAGTATTGCTACTGACCTATAAACCTATACTGACCTGTGTATTTAACTAATCTTCTATCGCCCTACAATCCATGTCACGGCTGTAATCAAGTGCACAACGATGGAGATATTAAAGAAGACTTTAATCCAAGACTAAACACGAAAAAGTACAACCACATAGAACTCAAATAATACAAGACAAGGAACAAACTGAAACAAAGGGCTTAAATACACAGCAAACAAGAGGAACTAACGAGAATTAACACAACACACCTGAAAAGAGGAACCTAATTCATTTGTAACCAAGGAGATAAACAGGGAACAGAGAACTGATTAACAGACTAGATTACCAAACTCAGACATGAACAGAACAGGGAAACAGATCAAAAACAAACATAACCCTGACACCATCACGCTCTTTAAGGTCATACTCTGAACTTTTGGTAATACCTAGAATATCTAAATATAAAAAAGTGTGTGGCTACAACCACCAGCCATTATGAAACCAGCTCAAACCACCCTCATGTTTCCCATCATCCTTTTCAGTCCCCAATTTACTTTCCTTTTTCACTGACTTAAGGCCCTTGCACACTGAGTCCGAAATTTTCGTATTTTTTCGTATTCGTGATTCGGTGGCTCTGAATTGTCAAAACACCATTCAAACCCCATTCAAACTGCTTTCTACGGATGTGAAAAACGCAGAAAATCGAACCCGATTCAATTTTTTTTATGACGGACGAAAGTTTTGGAGGCAGTGTGCAAGCGTGATTGACATAACGTGAGGTCATATTTATTTTTTAACGTGCGAAAATTTCGGCCGCGAATTTCGGACTCAGTGTGCAAGGGCCTTTAGTAAGATTCAGACCTCTATCCAATAGAATCTGACATTACCGATACAGAAAGATTTTTACAAAAGACACTTCAGTAAAGCACAATATGACAGTCATGACTCATTCATTACAGGTGTGTCCCACTATTATAAACCACTATTATAAACCTGTAATACAGGTGTCTTTTTGAATTCCCCTAAGACCCCAAGTACAAAAATATCCCCTTTCCAGCCCAGTCACACTAACCAGTGTTTAATATCAGCAAACAGACAATCCAGCCTGTTTTAACACAAGCACTTCATATGAAACACAAGTTTAATCCTGCTAGTGTCCTTATGCTTTAGGCTTTACAAACATTCTAAGTGAAATATGTCCTGAACCAGCTGCACGTTTTCATGTTTTTAATATGTGTTGAATAGTGTAAACGCCCTGTATTTTATCCTCCTTGTTCTTTTCTTAAACCCAATGTATTTACAGGCTACACATTACTTAAAATCTAGGGTTTATTTATTCTCTTACTTGCTTTTTTGTTTAAGTTTCACAAGCACGAGTGTTTTTGTGTTTTTTTTAAAGTTACTGTTAGATTAAATGGAGTAAACTAAGATGAATCTTCACTGCGCAGGAATACTCAGTTTCCCTCACCAATGAATGCATGAACGTGGGAAGACAAGAACACAGACACAAAAAGTTGATGAAAATTTCTACCTTACCTATATACCTTGTCCTTTATAAATAAAGAAATATCCTCCCATATTATTATCACCTAATAAAAGTAACTAATGCTATAAGGAACTAGATTTAGCAAAATAACAGCTAATTTTACACCCAATAGAATGTGATTGTTTTACAGTCGATATGATATTACAGTTTGTGAAATCAATGGAAGTGCTTATAGTGACTGCTAATAGTAACTCATCAAACTAGCAAGAGTATGAAAGGGTTATATTTGTAGATTAACAACAATACAGTTTGACCTCAGCGATGAGTCCTTTTGGTTAAAACATCTACAGGAAATATGTTGCTTATTAATCTCTTAATGGAAAATAACGTGCTTGCAGAAGCTGATTGTTTCCAAAACATTTGATGATTCGGTGAAGGAAAAACATTATCTGCATCTTTGATTAAAATGAAAGAACACAGAAGAATGGCGTGAAACGTATTTACTGTAAATGTTCTTTCTTTGATGAAATTAACATAATTTTAGCGTTTCAGTGACTTGAGTTCATCTACTGGAATTTTCCAAACTTTGACGTCAGGTCTCCTGAGAACATTGATGACGACTTATTGGATTTTTTTTTTTTTTTTCTGGCCAATGAAAATCTGACATGTTTAAAGACACACCCCATTCATAGCGAAAAAATTGACCTGGATTTCCTTCTCTCTCTCATTTCGGACGAGTGTTGGAAAAGAGAGAGAAGCATCCTCTCTCTTATTATCTTTTGTGGTAACCTACATTTTCCTTCAGCATGTCTTGTGCTTTAACTGAATCCACTGAGGTAAATATTCCACTTTCTGACTCTACACCAGCATCGACCACCACAGTAAACCCAATGGCTGTGTCTTTTTCAAGGCTTCAGCCTCTTTTCGACGCCTGTGTGATCATTATATGCATTTACGACATTGGTTTGGCTATACTGAATTTGAAACAGTTATGCTCTCCTGTTTCTAGCTGTATACAACTGGTTTCAGTTATTTTCAACATAATTTCGGCTGCAAATAGCTTGTTTCAGATATTTAGAAGATATCGTTCTCAACTTTGCAATGACTCAGTAACACAAGACAACAATGTGCTGAGAGCATGCTGCCTCATTTTATATGTATACAACATTGGTTCAGCTATATTCGACATGGTTCAGGCATGGTCTCTTGTTTTTAGCTGGATACAACTGGGTTCAGCTGCGTTTAAAATAATTTCAAATGTAAAAAGCTTGGTTAAGATATTCAAAGAAGATCGTTCTCAACTATATAGTGGATCAGTAATACAAAAATTGAAAACCGTATGGATGCTTGTTTTATCTATGTACCGGATTGGTACAGATATATTCGACTTGCGAAAACTGGGTTCAGCTGCATGTTCAACTTGGTTCAGATTTTCAGAAATTTTTAGATTTTGGTTTCAGAAATCGGAAAGTGATTCTAACATGATTTTTAACACAATGAAGCAACAACATTTTTATGTAAACTCCCTGTTTTGCATGCAACGGAAATGGGAAAGCGATTGTACAGCAGCCACGCTTGACATGCATGCCTGTTGTTAATTAATTAGAATATAAATGTTTAATTAATTCTCTTTAATAATAACAGAAACAGTTTAAATTGTCATTTATTAGATAGATTGTTCAGCTTTAAGAAAAGTCTACCCATAATGCGTAGTGGGCAAGAGCGCGCAGAAAGAAAAATAGAAGAAAATGGGTTTGATTCGATGTGAGTGCGCTGCATCTATGTGTAATCCTTTTCATAAACTTCAGTAAACAGTTTGTTTTACTTTAATTCAAGTCGTCAGTTGTCTGAGTGGTTACTGCTTGCTAAGAATAAAAGACACGACAATTCTTTGGTGCCGAAACCTGGGATAACTAGCTGGCAACATCAAAAATGGCAGAGCGAATTGAAAGACTACTCAGAAAACGGAGTGATTTATGTTCCACCACGAGACCTTTGCCAGACTGCCCAGACCCCATGTGATACAGAGTTGTCGATGCTGATTGGTGCAGACTATTACTGGCGGATGGTGCCAGGCCAAGTGGAAAGAATCACAGATGCACTTGTGGCCATTGAGAGCATTTTTGGATGGTCAGTGCAGGGCCCAGTCACAATGCCCAGTGTTTATGACACCGCATGCATGCTCGTACAAATTAATGGAGACACGCTGGTCTCAGAACGTCTGAAAGCCTTCTGGGAAATAGAGTTCTTTGGCATTACCATACAGCAGATATAAAGCGATATGAAGTTGAGCTGCCATGGTGACCTGACCTTAATCTCAAGTGCAAGTGATGTCGAAAATACATTCTCCATTACTACTGGTGCAAATGAGTGAACCTGCAGAGGAGACAGAAACGCATGGATCAGTGCTGACGGTACTAGGCTTGGTATGGAGAACTAAAACAGATAAATTCGTCTTTGACCTGACTGCGTTGCTGGATGCTGTCGCTAAAAGAGAGAATACTATAAGAAGTCTTCTAAAGCTCTCTGCTTGCATATTCAACCCAATAGGCTTTCTTGTGCGAATGAAATGCCTTTTCCAAGAGATGTGGATACGAGGCCTTGGCTGGGATGAGGAGCTGCCCACAGATCTTGCACAAGAATGGTGTTCAGAACATCCACAGATCCACCACATATGCATTCCTCATTGGTATGGAATAAAATCTGTCCACAGACATGATGCACAACATCTTCATGTATTTTGTAATGCAAGCGAGTCGAAGCGACTGTCGCCTACAACCTGGTGCGAGAAGCTGATGATGGAGCAAAGACCACATGCCTTGTTGCTTCAAAGTCCAGGGTACCCCCCCACCCCGTATGGTTGTACAGCCGACAGAAATGGGAAAGCGATTGTACAGCAGTCACGCCTGATGTGGACCGAGGCCAATGTGGGCCAATGATCAGATTTATGATGGGACCATGACAGCATCTTAATTAATTGTTCTTTCTTTTATAATTACCTTGAATGTAACAAATAAAAAAATAAACATGGTAGCATTCTTTATATTGTGTTTTATTTTACTTGTTGCTTTGTGTGACACTTCTCTAGTGCGATCCAGTTGACGGTGGTTGTCTTTAATTCGTATATCTGAGTGGAAACTTTGAAGGGACTCGGGCATCAGAAACTACAGCTATTCAAACAAACTTTAATGTGACTGGCATAATTAAATTAAATGGAAGATAAAAGATCCTTCAGATTATTTAGTCTTAGAACATGCAAATTCATTTAACATCTTCCGGAGATGCCTATGAGGAGTGTGTGGGATGTTTTACAGCTGGATTTCTAGAAAGTTTCATTGCCTGAATGTTCTTGGGCCATTGAGATTGACAACATTTCAGATTGAAAATGTCCTCCTAATGGCAGTGATGCGGTCCTTCTGCCGTAACTCAAGATGTTTGGATGGCAGTCGGTGTTTATTGTGGTTTGCCTCAGTATCTGTGTTATCCATTTCAATGGTATGGATGTAGAATATAAGTGAAATTGCATTTGACTGCAAACTCTTTCATTCCTGGCCATGCAATGTCTTTTTTCTTGTTGTGTACAGTGACTTTACTTTTTTTATAATATGATATAACAGGATAACTTTAGTAGTGCGAGTTAAATCAAACCCTTGAATGACCAGCAAAGATGTCCAGATCTCCTCCCAAGGAAAGGATCCTTGGAGTGGCTCTCCGTGTTATCCAGTTGCTGATGGTCCACTTCATCTAGGTACGCTTTTCTTTTTTCTTCATTTATATAACATTGATTTGGTGCCATCTTAAAATCATCTCATGAAACTACAGTTACAGTTTTATTGTCTGTGACCCACACTTGTCTACCAAAGATGTCAAGAGGGACCTCATCCAACCCCTGACCCCTCACGGTATTCAGTGAATTGAAATATTGTATATAATTTTATTTTATTTTATTTTATTGTATATAATATATAGTTTTTAAATTTCAGGTTGTACAAAGCATGTGACTGTTGGACGCTGGATGCTCAGCCTTGAGCAGTGTGGGAGACTCTGGCCCTCGAGATCAGCTGTCCTGAGGAGTTTAGCTCCATCCCTAATCAAACAATTTGAGTAATCCTGAAAACTTTCAGGTGTGTTTGATTAGTGTTGGAGTTAAACTCTGCAGGACAGCTGAACTCGAGGGCCAGAGTCGCCCACCCTGGGTCATGTGTGAGGACTTCCAACCAATCTTTGAGACAGGGCTTGCTTTAAAGTTTAACCTACAGTATGAAGAGGAGGAAGCCTGTACACTACAAATCATTCAAAGGTAAGGTTTTGTTGTCACTTCTCTCTCTCTCTCTCTCTCTCTCTCTCTCTCTCTCTCTCTCTCTCTCTCTCTCTCTATATATATATATATATATATATATATATATATATATATTAGGGGTGTAACGGTTCACAAAATTCACGGTTCGGTTAGATACGATACACTTGTGTCACGGTTCGGTTCGGTACGATTCGGTACGTTTCCGATACAGCAAAAAGAAAGAAATGCCAGAGAAATTTCCTTGATTTAATTTTTTTAATTATATTTTTATTAAAACTAACATCATAAAGTATGATATTTTTTAACTTTGAGCAATGATGGAGCTGTACTTGACTTTTCTTAGGAGCTTATAAAACAAAACAGCTCCTTGGACAAAATGAAATGTAATATTGTAGTAGTTATAAACAAAGGTTTATTTTAGTTCAGATTAACATTTGAGGGCAGCAATTGTATTCATAATGTCAAAATAAAACCGACGTGATTTTATTTGAAAGCATTATAGCCTACTATTCCTGCCAAACTCCCATGGTTACAGTTAGTAGTGTTACTCCAGTAAACCCATGGTGAATGTTGCTGATCTGTGGACACTGGATAGTTCATTCATGGCAAAATGTTTCTTCCTGGTTTCCACGTCAGCGCTGTTTAATCCGTTAATAACGGAGAAATGTGAATGTTTCTCACTAGATCTCGCAGCGATGGTATTACTTCAGTGGCGAATTCAAATGTTTTCTTTACTGGATTTGGCTGTGTAGTAACAGTGCTGCTTGATCAAGATCGGCTCGCGCTGCATTGGTCCACTGATTAACGGTCCGTCAACCACCACGCCAGCGTCTCTTACATTATGAGCGCGCTTGCCACGCGTTACGCGCCTACTTTTGAAATAACGAAATTTTGGTCGGCAGGAAAAATGGCCCAACGAACCGTTCGGTTTAAAAATGCGTACCGAAAACCGAACCGAAAGCCTCGTACCGAACGGTTCAATACGAATACGTGTATCGTTACACCCCTAATATATATATATATATTAGAAACCACATTTCTATCCATTCTCTAATCTGTTTTTCAGGTGCTTCATATCAGAAAGACGGCCAACTGGGGCGAGATCGTCTCCAAGAGGACAGAAAGAGTCATCGAGAAGTCGTCTTAGTCAATCCTCATTCATGGGTCAGTGAGAGCTTTTTACCTAGGGACTTTAAATCAATGCAGCCATATGCCATTTTTGTTAAAAAACAACAACTCATTTGCGGCACCCTCCTCCGCCGAGAACAGTCTCTTTGGTCTTTTCGCTGGAACATCTGAAGAATGATCCATCGTCGATTGTTCTGAAAGCTAGCCAGCGTGGCTAACCGGTATTGAGGGGGACGTGTGTGTTTGTCGAATTGCCGTAAAGCAGTTTGTGTTTCTCGCTCGTTCTCGCTTCTCGCAAGACTTCCTATTTCCAACTTACAGGGACGTTAGTCCCAATGTTGCAAGTTTGGTTTTCCTCCTGGGAATACTGGGGGGAAAGTCACCATTTTCACCAGAACCGGTTATTTAACCATCCGAATGATTTCTAAACGGTTTTATTAAGTTGATGTCATGTGTCGATGCTTTTAAATGAAAGAGGAACCGAGTCGTATTGCTGGGAATGAACTGTTTTATTAACTGACTTTCATTGCTACAGCTAAGCTACTGAGCATAACACAGTCACATGCATAGTCACACTTGCGGAGGCGCCCCACTGACGTCACCGTTGCGCGACTCACACAACCTGTAGTTCCATATCACGACATCTCCCCCTTTTCAAAGGTTAAAGCTTCAAGAGTTAAACAAGATGTACTACATCAAATAAAGATAAACATGAACATAACAGTCTCTGGGTGGTTGATGAATTACATCAGCATTACTTATTATGATCTCAGGCACTTAATTCCCATTTATCCTATCAATTATCGGATCTTTCCTAAACATAACAATCTATTCCTATGGAACATAACTCGGAAACATAATGTAGCTTTATTAACTGTACTTATCACTCAAAACAGAAATACTGAGGAAACAGTGTGAAGATAAGTATCAATAAGTATTTAAGTGTCTCTATATCTGAGAGGTACTCTGACCTCACGACCTCTGGATGTCACTTGAACAGTTCTCTGAGAGGACGGCTGGTGTGGTGAACACACCACAGGTGAATCTTTCAGTCTCTGGACAGAAGCAGGGTCACCATGACTGGGTCTAGCCACAGAAGGAGGGCTGCTGGGCAGCTGCAGCGGAGATCCCTCCGACTGCTGCTGCTGGTCTGGAGAGTCAGCAAGCTCCGGGACTGCCTGCAGATGTCTTCTATTGCGTCGCAGCACTGCACCGTTGTCTGTCTTCACGATGTAAGACCGGGGCTCACTGCACTTGCTAATGACTTTAGCGGACCTTTTCCACCCCTTTTCTCCATCCAATTTCACTCTAACGGCCTGCCCAGATTGGAGTTCAGGAAGTGGCAGAGCAGAATGACGGCGATCGTGGAAAAACCGGTAGGCTGATTTAGTCTGAGCATCCTTCTGCTGGATTTGATGTCTGTCCACAGGAGAAGCTTGTAGTTTTCCCTCCAACATAGGAAGTGTGGTCCTAATGTCTCTTCCAGCCATAAGTAAAGCTGGGCTCGCCCCCGTAACAGCACTAGGGGTGGCTCTGTAACACATTAGAGCAAGATATGGATCAGGCTGCTTTAGGATGCGCTTAGCAGTCTGCACAGCTCTCTCGACAGCACCATTTGCTTGGGGGTAATGAGGGCTGGTAGTCGTATGCGCAAACCCATAGCTTTGGCAGAAGTCTTGAAACTCACCCGAGGTGAATTGTGTGGCATTGTCGCTCACCAGCTCCAGCGGTATCCCCCATCTTGCAAACATGCCTTTGAGCCTGGTAATGACCTGGTGGCTGGATGTTGAAGACAGGTGGGAAATTTCAATGTCCCTGGAATAATAATCAGTCACAATGAGATAATTCTGTCTTTCTAGCTCACACAAATCAGCAGCAATGCGCTGCCAGGGTCCCCCAGGTAAAGGTGTGGTGAGGAGCGGTTCCCGTCTTTGAGTGCGTCTATTTTCAATGCAGAACTTACATGTTGACACTGTCGTTGTGATCTCTGCACTGATACGAGGCCACCATACTGACATCCTAGTTTGAACACGACACCTTGTTAGGCCTTGGTGTCCCTCGTGTAGCTGTTTGAGCACTTCTGACCTAAGTGTAGTTGGGATAACCAGTCTATCTTGATACAACACTAGTCCATCGGTCTCAGAGAGGTGAGCTCTGGCAGAATAATATCCATGCAGGGATGGAAACAGCGATGTCTTTGGTGGCCATCCGTTCCTAATGAACTGCACAATCTTTTTCAGCTCTTCATCCTCTAGTGTAGCGGAGCGGATTTTGCCAAGTTTATCCGATGAAACAGGCGCATTTTCTACCACTGACTCCACATATGCTTGAACGTCCTGGTCAGTGTGTTCATCACCGCTGTCAGTCAGTGGGCTCCTAGAGAGAGCATCGGCTATGATAAGCTGCTTCCCCGGGACGTGCTCCGCCACAACATTGAATCTCAGTAGGCGCATTAGGAGTCTTTGGCACCTTGGAGGGGCTTTGTCCAGGTCGTATGTATTTATGAGGGGTACCAGTGGTTTGTGGTCTGTTTGCAAAAGGAAGTTTTCCATGCCTTGCACATAGCGAGCGAAACGCTCACATGCCCACACCCCTGCAAGACACTCCTTTTCAATCTGGGAGTATCTCTTCTCTGCATCTGACAATGTCCGGGAGCAGAATGCAACTGGCTTTAACACACCCTCCTGTTCCTGCAATAATGCCGCACCTAATCCGTAGCTGCTCGCATCGGCGCTGATGACAGTCCTGCGGTTAACATCATAATATGCAAGTGCTGGTGCTGACGCGAGCATAGCTTTCACTTTCTCAAACGCCGCTTCTTGAACATCACTCCACACCCACTCACTTTCTTTCCTGAGCAGGGCAGTGATGGGATGCACCTGTGAGGAGAGGCCAGGCAGGAACTTTCCGACATAGTTGACAAGACCCAGAACCTGTTTAAGCTCCGTAACATTGGTTGGGCTTGGCATCTGTGTGATGGCTTTAACTTTATCAGTGTCCGGTCTCATGCCTTCTGCACTTATGAGGTGGCCAAAGTACTTTATTTCTGTTTTGCCGAAATGACACTTAGCCTTGTTCAACTTTAAACCACTGTCCTTTATGGTCATCAGCACCGCATCAAGACGGGTGTCATGTTCTTCCCTTGTTGCTCCATAAACCAGTATGTCGTCCATTACTACAACAACTCCATCATGACCCTTTAACAGTGTCGACATCTGTCGTTGGAAGATTTCTGGAGCCGATGTTATCCCAAATGGTAGCCGTTGGAAACAGAATCTCCCCATTGGTGTGATGAAGGTTGTCAGCTTTTGGCTTGCAGCATCCAAGGGGATCTGCCAAAATCCGCAGGAGGCGTCAAGGGTAGAGAACACTTTAGCTCCGGCTAGCTTGGGAGCAATATCCTCCAATGTTGGCATGATGTACCTCTCTCGCTTAACCGCCTTATTTAAGCGTTTTAGATCGACACACACTCGCACTTGCTCCTTGTTCTTCTTCACTACTGGAACCATCGGGGCACACCAGTCAGAAGGCACTGTAACCTCCTCGATTATGCCCAGGGCCAGCATGCGTTTAAGTTCAGCCTCCACTTTAGCCAGGAGGGGGAACGGGATGCGACGTGGCGTCGTCAGTGAGTAGGGCTCACAGTCAGCTTTAAGTTCGATTTTTACGGGGTCGCACTTGAGCAAACCAATATCCCCAAACACCTGACTTAACATTACAGTGTCCATCCCGTCTACTCTCATGACCAGTCCCATTCTTGTGGCAACACTCCGTCCCAGGAGGTTGTGAGAGTATGGCCCTTTAATTACAGTTATCCAGAATCTGTACTTTTCTCCTTTGTACTCACTTGTTGCCAGGAACTTGCCAATACTCTTTACTTCGCCGCCGGGGCTGGTGATGGGTCCTTTCGTTGCAGTGACCAGACGGGAGCGCTGTGGCAGTCCCATGAATGCAGCCTGTGACATAACGCTGATGTCGGCCCCAGTGTCTATTTTGAATTTCACAGTGCTGCCATTAACAGGTAAGTCAACGAGCCACTTATTCTCTGAATCAGGTTGATCCTTTATGTCTGACACATGTTCAGTAACTTCTCCAAGGAAAAACATCTCATCTGAGTTAGTGGTGCTGCTCGGCATTGTAACCACCTCTTTCAGCATCCTCGTCTGACAAGCTGCCTCAAAATGTCCCATTTTATTACACCTTCGGCACTTTTTATTCTTGGCTGGGCAAGGATGTATTTTACCATGTTGTCTGTTACAGCGGGGACAGGTAGGATGCTGTTTTGACTCACTGTGTTCCTGTTTTTTCTGCCATTGTCCATCGTTGCTGCTCCTTCTGCCATGGAACTGCCGCCTCCCCTGTCTCATGGCGTCTACTGCACACTCCGAGCGCAGGCTCACATTCGGAGAGTTCCGGCTCGAGCTGTAACTTCTGTGATACATCGTTGTCAGATATACCGATAACTATTCTGTCCCTGATTTGCTCATCTTTAGTGTGCCCAAACTCACAGTACTGTGCCAGTTCGTATAAACTTCTCACAAAAGCCTCTACTGACTCACCGGGCTTTTGTGCTCTCTTGTGAAAACATGCTCTTTCATGGATCACGTTTCTCTTCGGCACAAAATGATCGGAGAATTTGGCTATCACCGTGTCATATTCCAACTCCGGTCTACCTCTTTCCTCTCCCTCGTCATCAGTGGCGGTTCTAGAGGGGGGGCCAGGGGGGCCCGTGCCCCTGTGACAAAAAGCTTGGCCCCCCTTGTGGCCCCCCTAAATGTGGAGTTTGAAATAATTTTTACAAAACTGTTTTTTGCTATCGTATGCGTATTATTTTTTATTTTTCTATCTTTGTGGATTTGCATTTTCACGTGACAATTCGCATCACATTCGCGGGAATCGCGGCAGAATAACGCCTGTCTCCTGCACGCGAGAGAGGAGAGAAGAAGAAAGTTGGTAAATCAGTTCAGTTGTAAGTTCATTCTTTATGTGCGTATGGGGTGTGCGATGTGTATTGTCTATTATGATATTGTAATCATTGTTTTAACTATGTACGAGGCACTGTGAGCTGACATAGCATTTGTCTATCGTCCTTTCACTGCTATGTGCAGTTCATAGGTAGGCTATATGTCCCCAAATTATTTTTGTCTTATATTTATATCATATTATGTTCTTATATTAGAATATCGCATCAGCAAGAGTGCCGTTTTCCCGTGCACAATTGCAACTGTGATATTTATGTTATACAACAGTTAAATTAACAATAAGTTAACATTGGGAGTTACTTTTTAGACACAATATTGTCAATATTGTTTGTTTTCCCTTTATTTCGCCGACTAGAATTTCATAATGAAACCGTAGTGAGTCTCAATGCAACACAGCAATGATTTATTGACTGAAATCCGCGTTTTGAACGAATCACTTGCTTCTTTCCCGAATAAATCAGCCGTTTGAACAAATCGTTTGAATGAATGAATCCCTCTTACAGGGACTTGCCGCCGCCTACTGGCGGTTTTAGTTTCATATTTAAAGTATCCTTTAATTAAAACGTTAAAATTAGAAATAATTGCATTTTTAAATATTGATTTAAAAAAAATCTCATAGCTTTTTTTATGCAATTGTAAATGGAGTGTAAATATATTAATGACACTTCTGTGTCACCTATGCACTGCAAAGATGGATTTTGATTGAATTAATTAATTTGACTGGTAACAGTGGTACTGTATAATTATTGCATAATTAAGTATTATTGTATAAATAAGTATAATTACTGTATAATTTGAAGCCGGACAGTATTGGAGTACATTTACTTGAGTACAGTACTTAAGTACAATTTTGAGGGATCTGTACTTTACTCGAGTATCATTTTTGGGGAGTACTCATGACTTTACTCAAGTACATTTGAGAGGCAAATATTGTACTCTTTACTCCAATACATTTCTATCCATAACCGTGAGTACCCGAGTAAAAAAAAAAAAAAGTAAAAAAAAAAGAACAATCTCGGAAACCCTCAATTTGTTGTTTCCTTCTCAAACGTGATTGGATTGTGCAGGCGCCACTGATTGGGACAGCCTATCAGCAATCACTTTCAGCTTTCCGCCAAAGTCAACTCCATGGTCAGATTTTATATTACACATTAATGTAAGCCAAGCATTTGGTTTGATGTTCTTGAGTATGTGGTGTGTTTAACACAGTCAGGTTCAAATGTGGCAGTGGCGTAGCCACGAGGGATTTCTGATTTCTTAAAAAAAAACTTTAGGAGGCAAAATATATTTTTACTGATTATGTGAATTACACTGCGCAAACCAAAGTAGGTTACTACCCAGCGAATGAAGAAGGGTTGGCGCTCAGTCTCCACAGTACATAAAATATTAATTTTGTTTTATTTTATTTTTCGGGTTTGCATTTATGAGGAAAAAACAATGTTATGGACATGTTCTCCGTTACGGACGTGAGCGCTCTGAAAGCGGCATAAAAAATGCTTTAAAACTTTCACAGAGACATCAAACAGAAAACACAAAACCTTTCTTTAACCTGAATTTCGTTTTGCATTAATTGTATCTTAATTTTAATCAATGTTTCATCAACCAATTGCCTGGGTTTAATAAATAAGAAGTAAATAGCAGACGATAGATAAGAAACGGAGGCGCCGGCACGTGAACTGGATCTCGTCTCATAAATGAACTGAAACTCAGTGTATAAGGTAGCCTACTTGCCTCTCACAGACATGTCTACTTTTAAACAGAAAAATTCAAAACGAAAGAAAACAGACTACAGATTGCTCTCTGCTTATGTAATCTGTATGAAATGTGCATTTCTCTCTGGCGCGTTCACTACTGAAGATCGCGAGTCAGCATCGTCAACTTCATCTAGCCGACACTGACAAAGAAAACTCTTGTTTATTAACAACTGTTTATTAATAAACAATTAAAATATCTCCTTGCTATATTTTACATATTCATAATCATTCCTTTTGCCGGTTCTTTGTGACAGCTTTTAGGTGCTTTATTGGCAGCGCCACCCTTACATGTGGTGTGTGTGTGTGTCTGTGTGTGTGTGTGTTGTCCCCGCATTTAAAGATGGGACCCCCCAAAAATGTAATTAAATAAAATAAAGCAACATGGTAAAAAGATGAAAATGACTTGATTTTACTTTCAATTCCTTTTACATTCTCCAAGGTATTAACATTAACATTTTTCATAACTCCATGTAGGACGTTTCTGTGCATAAATGTAAGCACTGTGGCAGTAGATTAGTAATGCAATATTTAGAAAATCTACTCTTGTACTCTTGATACTCAAGTACTTTTAAAAACAAGTACTTTAGTACTTTTACTTAAGTAGACATCTGAATGTAGTACTTTTACTTGTACTTGAGTAAAATTTAGCAAGGGGTATTTGTACTTTTACTCAAGTAACAAAGCTCTGTACTCTGTCCGCCTCTGAGTATTTGACATAAAAGGTGATGCATAACTCTAAATAAGTTTAGAAAAAATGTCCATATATAGGTGAAAATGCCCCTGGAAATCAATTTAAGGTGGCAAATATTGCCTCTTAATTAAAAAATGTATTTCTGTCACTGCTGTGAACTGACCACTGCATAGAATATGAAAAAAAGTAATATCTTCGTGAGTCAGCTGTCAACAACAGGCCTAAACCAGCCATGGCACCAGCACAAAAACACAATCAGTAAAATATTATCTAATTATTAACAAAATGTTGAAAATATTGAAATATATTTTTGTCAATATTGCACACCCCTAATGTACGGTATTAATTTTGATTTCTTTAGGTCTTAAAAAGCCTTAAATTTGACTTTAAAAAGTGTGCAGGAACCCTGTAAACGGTTAGACATATCAAGTCAGTTATTTTCAGTAAATGAATTAATAAGCTTCTTGGTCCCCATTGCTTTTGCTCTATAGTTCTCAAAATGAAGAGAAAGAAGGACATCATGTCTATTACAGTTACTGTGACTAATACTGAATATGTAATGCAAATGTAAAAATATAATGGAAATGCAAATACATTGTTGAATGATTATAAACACGGTATTTTGCCTGTTAATGCCTGCAGCAGTGCAGAAAATGATATGACAACAATAAGGTCTAAATGTAACTGGCCCCTCTAACAGTACAACTGGCCCCAGCTTGGCCCCCCCAGTTGAAATGGGCTAGAACCGCCACTGCTCGTCATCCTCACCGCCGTCATCGTACACAAAGGAATCATAAATCGCTTCCGCCTCTCTCCCCATTGCGTAGAGAAGCGTGTTTACCTGCACTTCACCGCTATCTTTGTCCAACTTTGACGCCACCCGAAAGCGGTCGAAACGTCGGCGCCACATCGGCCATTCCGCCGGCCGCGTGAAGTCAAAAGATTCCGGAGGTCCGAGCTTCGCCATATCTTATATTCAGAGCGTGAAGTCGGCCACTTCTGACACCATGTCATGTGTCGATGCTTTTAAATGAAAGAGGAACCGAGTCGTATTGCTGGGAATGAACTGTTTTATTAACTGACTTTCATTGCTACAGCTAAGCTACTGAGCATAACACAGTCACATGCATAGTCACACTTGCGGAGGCGCCCCACTGACGTCACCGTTGCGCGACTCACACAACCTGTAGTTCCATATCACGACAGTTGAAACTAGAGTTGTTCCGATTCCGATACTAGTATCGGAAATGCCGCCGATACCAATAAAAATTCTGGCATCGGTATCGGCGAGTACTTCTACCCATGGACCGATCCGATACCCTTTTCTTAAACAATAACTAGTTATGCACGCCAGCTTTGCTTAACGCTGCAATTCGGAGATCAATTCTTCTTTGCTGCTCTAAACAGTGGTTGCTTGTGGCGACACAGGAAGTTGTGCTGTTGCCACAAGTAACCACTGTTTAGAGCAGCGAAGAAGAAAGCGTGCGCTAGCAGTATGTCCGCTGTTTGGCAGTATTTAAGACTGGACCAACCAGCCAGTAAAACAGCCACGTCTTATATGCTATACTGCAATTTCGAGGGGTGGCACAAGATTAGCAGCTTCAAAACTTAATAAAGCATTTGAAGACGCGTCACCCCGCAGAACACGATGGCAAGGGCAGAGAAGGATGAGCCGCGCCAGAATCAACAATCTCTGGAAGCTTCATTCAAACGAAGAGAAACGTTTTCAAAAGACAGCCAACGAGCGAGTAATATAACCGACAAAATTATCGAGTTTATTGTTCTGGATGACCAGCCGCTGTCAAAACTGAAATGCCGTGTATTTAACAAAATTGTTTCTGGACTTTAAGTTATAAAGAGGTTATTTTCTTTATATTATTCATATATCATTTTTTTAGATTCCTAGATTTATTTGTTGCACTTTTTTATACAGTTATATTGTAAATCTAAAATACCTTTTTCAGTTTAAAGAATTAGATGTGTGGCTGCATCTTAAGTTTTCACTTAAGAAAAATAAATAATATATTGCTGTGAAATGTATGTCAGATAATAAAAATACTCTAGTTCACTGTATTTGTTCATGTTTTATTAAGGGATAAGTCTGAAACACGCCATAAAATAATTCTATCAATTCATACAGGGCTAGTATGAATTGCAGCTGTATAGATACACACCCAGGTATCGGATCAGTACTCTGTATCGGCCGATACCCTTCCAGGAAAAAGGGTATCGGAACATCTCTAGTTGAAATAGTTGCCCTTTAAATTATGTATGTGTAATTATATGTATGTTCTCCTATCCAGTAAATGCGTTATTAATTTTTCCCCCCACAGAACATTGCAGAAAACTAGTAGGCTACTTATGTAAACTTGGAGGGAACATGTTGAATTGTCCCAGGGCAGCTCCTGTAGGCTATGATCAGTTTTACTTTTAAAGGCCTTGATACTTTAAGTGAAATCGACGGATGAATTTGTGTGACGTAATTTTGTACAAAATGTATGTATTTTGTATGAATATCTGAACATGCAATATATCAAAAGAAAGAACAGACCCTCTGCTTTTAAACAAAAAAGGCCAGTTTTATTAAAAAGGCAACATTTTGAGCAAAAAGCTGAGAAAATTGTGCTTTTGTCAAAGACTACATCTGGATCAGATTCAGAATGATGATAAAATCACAGATGGAGTAGATCGAGTCCATCAACACCCCTAATGCTTTCAGTCCTGTAGCTCTTCCTGGGTCGACATTTCATTCGGTAGCAGTCAGTTTGGATTTATATGCGTTTTCTCAAAAATGACGGAAATTCCCGTCAATGGCGGGGAAAGAGTTCAAATTCACAAAATAAGAAAATCCAAAGTAAAATGCTTTAATTGTTGTAGGATGGGTTGAAAAGATTGTCTGCAAAGAATATATGATTCAGAGGGTTCAGAGATTCCCCGGCTGTCTTCTCTGCTATAGTGCACACAACCTTGAAGGATATCACCAAAATCCCTTTAAAAGTCATTTTACCGGTGGCCATCTTTGAAACGCCTCTCCGGCATGCAAGTGCAGCTCCTATCTCTTTGAATGGGGAAACATCAAATTCTCCAAAACTGTTCACCAAGCTTACGATTAAATTTCATATGTGACCCTGGATCACAAAACCAGTCACAAGTCGCACGGCTATATTTGTGGCAATAGCCAACAATACATTGAATGGGTCAAAATTATAGATTTTTCTTTTATGCCAAAAATCATTAGGATATTAAGTAAAGAAGATATTTCGATTTTCGATATTTTTAAGAGGCGATTTTCTCAATATTTCGATTTTTTTTGCACCCTCAGATTCCAGATTTTCAGATAGCCTAGTTGTATCTCGGCCAATTATTGACATATCCTAACAAAACACACATCAATGGAAAGAATATTTATTCAGCTTTCAGATGATGTATAAATCTCAAGTTCAAACAATTTACCCATGTGACTGGTTTTGTGGTCCAATGTCACATATTTGAAATCACCAATGAAATCTGACAACAACTGTCTCATAAATTTTGTTTCTAAACGCTCGAATCATGACAAAAAACAGAATTTTTCAGGCTGGACCAGCTAATGCACATGTGCAGTGATAAGCGATGCAGTGACGCGATGACTTAAAAGCGGGAGTTATTCCGCCGTATTGCACGTTGCACTTTCTCTTGTTCATAGTAATACGAGTGCACCGTCTTTCTGTATATACTAAAGTCTTTGATATCTCTCTTTCTCCAGATACCTGCGTTCTGCAGAACACTGATGACATCCTGGACTCTGGTGGCTCATAGGAAATGTGTACTTCTGCCTCCATCAATATCTACAAAAGTCCTGGCCTAGTCCGGCTTTAAAACATCCAGACAAAAGCTCCAGTCGGTATACCAGAGGAGGGTTGAATATCTGGAAACAATGTTCTTAGCAGGAGATATCATCTGAACATGCACTAACCAAGATTGGGATGCAAACATACCAGCTGCAAGACCCTTAAATAGAATACAGTCCATTCTTAAATATCTGAGAGAGATTCGTCAGATACCCAAGTTGTGACAAGTCCTCAACCCAGCAAAAGTCCAGGGGACGTCAGGGGTCGGGTTCTTATAGTGGCCCTCGTCTGACCAGCCTGGTGAAGATTTTCCAGTCAGAATACACACGTTAGCTGGGGTTAGAGAGGTGCTCGCTATCTCATGATGCTGTTTTAGGGACTATTGTTTACACATGTTAAATATTATTTGCATCTCTGCTTGATTTCTGAGCTCTCTATATATCAAAATCCTCAATCTTCAAAAAACATTAACTTATACTGTAGCTGGGAATACTCAGTCACTCATATTGGCCCTCATTTATCATTCTTGCATAGAAACAAGCGTATATGTTGGCGTAAGATTATGCTTACACTCCTCTCACCGCCTGATTTATGAAGCTGTGCGTACCTTTGAAATCCAGGTGTACGCAATACCTGCCCTTGATAAATCCCGCGACTAAAAACGATCGTCATTAGAATAACACGCCCAAGTCTCCGCTTCCCCCACGCCCTCATTTTACGCCATGGACACACGGAAGACGGCAAAGAAGAGAAACTTCTCTGACGTGGAGGCGAAATGACCTATCACAATGCAATATTTTACAGCATGTCTTCTGAATTAGCATTCAATTTCGAATCACGTTACATGTATTGGTGTGTACAATAGTGATGATGATGATGTGATGTGGAGTAGGCCTACCATTCATTCACATTAATAATTGCATGACAATTTGTAATATGCTTCTTATTATTAGATTTGTATTATTAATGACGCTTATTGTTATTTAGAAGAAGAATGTCATTATTATTATTTAAAAGAAGAAGAATGTATTTTTTATTATTTTGTCAGTCTGAATTATTTGTTGGTCATTGAAAGCCTTTCGTTACCGAACTCAGTCCGTGCGCACCTGCCGGGCCAAACCATGGAACGTCAGGGTAAAGCGCACAGGCTCGCAACTGAAGGAATACGCTTATAAATCAAATGCTTTGGTAAAGTCACACAAATTAAACATTGAAGTCCATGTTGCACAAAAATAAACACTGAAGTAAATAATTACTATGTTTTTTTTTTTTTTTTTTTTTACAGTGGGTCATAATATATCATATCTTTTAGTTTGTCAGTGCATTTTGTGGTGTTAGGAATTATTTTTCTGCACATTTCCGCACTAACTCAAAATGTGCGTACATGTACACCACCTCCTGAGCTGGCGTAGGATTTGAGCGTGCCGTACGCCAACGTCCATATTGATAAATCTCAAAGTCACCGTGGTTTTGGGTGTACGCTGGAAATTTGGTGTACGCACTTTTGATAAATGAGGGCCATTGTGTTTGTTCATTTAGGCCAGAGGAGAACTGCCCCCCCGACTGAGCCTGGTTTCTCCCAAGGTTTTTTCTCCAGTACCTGATAGAGTTTTGGTTCCTTGCCACTGTCGCCTCCGGCTTGCTCAGCGGGGGATTAAAGACCGTTATTATACTGTAAAATGTAGTTATTTAGCTGTGCTTGATGCCATCGAATGAGATCACTGAATAATTAAACTGAATTGACTTAATAATGTCACTGTATTATGTTCTGTAAAACAGCCTTAATACCTGGAATTAAAGTTGTTATAGCTGAAATTATTAAATCCAGATTGATCAATCTTGCAATGCTGTTTTCATGTATATTACTGTAAAGCTGCTTAGAAGCATTTTGTATTATAAAAAAAACACACTATAAATAAACTTTAAACTTTAAAACAAATTATCTTATATATTTTAAGTGTCTTTTTCATGTTTTTATTGCTGTAGTCAATTAAAATGGCTAATCAAGATTACAGTGAAGGCAGTGATTATAATTCATAGAAAATGGTCATCAATTTTGCCGGTAATTATAAATGACTACATGGAACTGAATTTGGAATGCTGGTAAAATTCCATTGTTGATGTAAACATACAGGTGCTGGTCATATAATTAGAATATCATCAAAAAGTTGATTTATTTCAAGAATTCAACTTAACAGGTGAAACTAATATATTATATAGACTCATTACATGCAAAGTGAGATATTTCAAGCTTTTATTTGTTATAATTTTGATGATTATGGCTTACAGTTTATGAAACCCACAAAATCAAAATCCCAGAAAATTAGAATATTACATGAAATCACACAGTAATTACACAGGAATACCATGGTCATTGAACCAGGTTTTGGTTCTTTTGGCCGTGTGGGCAGGTGCAAATCCTGCTGGAAAATGAAGAAGAAATCGTACAAGAAAAGAGAAATATGCGGGATCGACCATTAGATTTCGGATCAACCGTACAAGGAAAAAGAATTATGTTGAAATGATTTGTGGTGGAAATTTTTTATTTTCATTGATTATTAGTAGATTTAGCACAGGAATGCCATATGGGTTTCTTATCTGCATTCTGCCCTATTCTTGCAAGAATAAATAATACTTTTAAAAGACAATAGGGGATTATCACGCTTCCGGGTTTCATGGGTGGGATTTGTCAACTTTGTGCATGTCCACTTCCGGCGTAAGCAGGGCCGTCGCTAGTGGGGTGAAAGGTGGTGACAATTATAGGGGCCCCCGCTGCCCAGGGGGCCCCACAAAATCCAGCAGTTATACTATTTAGGCCCCTGTAGTATGAATAATTCTAATATTTATATTAGTTGTATGCCTGAGATTTAAATGAAAACCACAAAAACGTGCAATTTGGGTAAATATTTTTCCAAATATCTGATTCTCTTACCTCCATAAAAATGGTTTAGTCCGACCTAAAGTATGTATTAATTATTCAGTCAGAGTCAGTGACAAACATCAGATGGACCCAATAAAATTGTAAGTCCCGCCCCAGCTCGTGAACAGAACCAATAAATAGTGCGCCAATAAATTACACTTTTCTCATTAACTGCAGGATAATGCGTGGAGAACTTTTTGCTTGGATACCTTTTATTAACGTTGAACATATTGAGCAAAAGAAAATGTAGTGCCCCGTTTGTCGGAACGAAACTGAACGATACAGCTCACGTACAGCGGCCTACAATCAGAGTTGAGGCGGCAGCCTGAAGTTAACGATGAACTTGGTGGAAGAGCAGGAGACTAACTGACTGAAAAATGTCGGGGAAAAGAAAACAAATCAGGGAACCAGAAATGCCAGGAAAAGACGGAGAGGGAGGCAAGGAGAGTGGTTGTATCCCAGTCGATCAAGACGTTCTTAAAGACCGGTTATATATTGTTATTTCGCTGGGAATTAGAAAACTTCCGTCTACAGTCTGCCGTGTACAGTCATTTTTTATTATCGGTGCGCGCCACAATCGACCGAATGATTACGTGGTCTAAATTCCTGTCTTTTTACACTATTGTAACTAGAGTTTTAAAAAAATTACACGAGTCACGACGCATTGCATTATGCATCTGACCTGCCGGCTGATGATATTTAAAACATCGAGAAAACACGAATACAACACACTGCACTTGGATGAATAAATGTATTCGCTTTATTTAATAATATTACCAGTTCCATATTATCTTTATTAAAAAATAAGACAATGAATGCTTTTATTTTTTTAATTAGACTGCATTCTTGTCAATTTTTTAAATGTTTACTTTTTGATTTATGAATTATAACAGACTGATGGGGGGAAAAAATATTACTTTTTAAAAATTGGTTTTATTATTATTTAACAATTTCTTGCTTTTTTGTTAGTTTTTATTAGTTGTAATTTTTATATAAACATTTAACTTTTAAAATAAAGGTTTTACAACAACATCACCATCTTCTGTTATGTGGGCCTCCATGTTCATCTATTGTACATGATATTGGTGGAGGGTGGTGGGGGCCCACATCAATATTTTTTCAGGGGGCCCCGAATCCTCTAGCTACGGCCCTGGGCGTAAGGGATACAGTTTCTTTTTCGAGAACTTTATCTACGACTACGAAGGTGAGTGCCGACAAGGGATACGATTTGTGGTGGAAATTTTTTATTTTCATTAATTATTAGTAGATAATCAATGAAGTAAAAGTAAGTAAGTACCAAGTGACAGTGCACAAAGATCACTGAATGCAGAAGTACTACGTATCAGCGTGATAATACCCTATTCGAATCAAAGTGTCTCTTACGCAGTGATAATTGTTTAATAGAATTTTTGCCACAACAGATTGTACAAGAAAACCAAAATATGTGGAATCAACTGTCGAGAAGCAGAGACGCGGTGAATCAACTAATTGAAGATACCATGATACCAACCATTATATATAATAAATCATTAAATGTAAATCATTCATGTCTGTCTGGCGCATGCTCTGCTGCGACAACACAGTCTGTACACTCCACGTCGCCAGTGCGCGTTTGTCAAGTCTTTGTCTCGTCTACGTTTTCTTTTTACCTATGAGTCTATTCACCATCATGGCTAACATAAACTACTTTCGAAAAGTGCTGTGGACCATGGTGATCCTTTTACTGATTACCCGTGATCTCAGAAGTGCAGCGTTACACCCGGATGATCACAACATTGTCTTCCTACTTCCGCAATACAAACAACTGCTGAAGAGGGAAAAACCAGCCACCTATAGCGTCGCAAAGTGGTCAGAGGATGCAACTGCACAACTAAAGGGTTATGCACTGACTGGAGTTTTTTTGACGGTGACCTGGATACAAAAACCGACGCCATAACTGACTACATCAAGTTCTGCATGGCAACCACCATCCCAGTCAAAACTGTAAGAAAATATCCCAACTCCAGACCATGGATGACTCACCAAATAAAACTCAAACTCAAGGAGAAACAACAGGCATTTCACCGTAAAGACTGGCTCTCACTCAGAGACATTAACCGTTCTGTGAAAAAAGAAATAATAAAGGCTAAACTAGCATACAAGACCAAAATAGAACAGGATTTCAGCAGCATGAACACAAGACAGGCATTTCAGAAAGTTAAAACACTCACTGGCACCACGTCAAAAGCTAGCACCCCTGCACCCACTGACCCCAACTCATTCACCAGAGACCTAAACAACTTTTATGCCAGGTTTGACCGGGACTGGCGGATTAATAAGAGAACGAAACACAGGTTTGACTTTAGACACATGAAAGACGGGATGAATCCTCCTGTACGCCGGAGGAAGGTTGAGGCGGACTGCCACCGGACTAATGATCTTGGTGTCAGTGAACGGGCCAATGAATTTGGGAGCAAGTTTATTAGAAACGGAGCGGAGAGGAATGTTCTTGGTTGAAAGCTACACTTTTTGACCAACGACGTATACGGGAGGCTTAGACTGGTGGCGATCGGATTTAGCCTTGGTGCGCTACTTGGAGTAGAGTCTCACGGGCTCTAGTCCAAGTGCGGTGACACCACTGGACGAAGGCGTGAGCGGAGGGGACCGCGACCTTGGATTCCAGACTAGGAAAAATTGGTGGCTGGTAACCTAAACTACACTCAAACGGAGACAGGCCAGTGGACGACACTGGTAACGCGTTGTGGGCGTACTCCACCATTGACAGTTGTTGGCTCCATGAGGAAGGATTCTTGGAGACCAAACATCGCAACACTCTCTCCAAATCTTGGTTGGCTCTCTCGGTTTGGCCATTGCTCTGGGGATGAAACCCTGAGGACAGACTGACAGTCGCCCCCAGCAACTTACAAAATTCTCGCCAAAATTTGGACACAAACTGGGGTCCCCTGTCGGAGACCACGTCTACCGGGAGGCCATGTAAGCGAGTCATGTAAGGTCAAAACTACCGTGTTACCCTGAGAGGGCGGTAATAAAATCTAGCGCAATATGGGACCAGGGTCTCGAAGGGACAGGCAGCGGTTGAAGTAACCCATCTGGGGGTCGATTGGAAGTCTTACCAGTGGCACAAACCGAGCAAGCCAAAACAAAACTGTGAATATCGCGAGCCATAAGTGGCCACCAGAATCGTTGCTTGACCAAAAAACTAGTGCGACTGACTCCTGGATGACAAGCCACGTTGGTACAATGCCCCCACTGAATGACGTCAGACCGTAATCCCTCCGGCACAAATAAACGATTCGGTGGGCAACCGGGCGGAGGCGTTACCCCTTCTAAGGCCGTCTTGACCTTCGATTCGACCTCCCATGTGAGTGTGGAGACAAATAGGGTCTCGGGTAAAATGCACTCGGGAGTAGACGGGCGTTAGGAACGATCAAAAATGCGCGATAAAGAGTCGGGCTTGATGTTTTTGGAACCCGGGCGATACGAGAGAGAAAAATCAAACGACCGAAAAAAAGTGCCCACCGAGCCTGCCTGGAGTTCAATCTTTTTGCGGTTCTGATATATTCCAGGTACTTGTGATCGGTCCAGACGATAAAAGGTACCCCCGACCCTTCTAACCAGTGATGCCATTTCTCCAACGCTAACTTGACTGCCAACAACTCCCTGTTACCAATGTCGTAATTACGTTCGGCCGGGGATAAACGATGGGACAAAAACGCGCAGGGATGCATCTTGTCGTCTGCGGAAGAACGTTGGGATAGCACTGCACCTAGACGCGTCGACCTCCACCACAAACTGACGTGAAGGATCAGGGGCTATTAGGATGGGGGCTGAAACAAAGCAGCCTTTCAGTTTGGTGAACACACCCTCGGCTGTGTCCAACCACCTGAACGTAGTTCTGGCGGAGGTCAAGGTGGTCAGAGGTGCGACTAGTTGGCTGAAATTGCGAATAAAACACCGGTAGAAGTTGGCGAACCCCAGAAACCTCTTTAAGGCCTTACGGGAATCTGGACTTGGCCACTCTACCACAGCCTTAACCTTCTCAGGATCCATACGCACTCCCTCAGATGAAATGATGTACCCTAGGAAAGGAACAGACTGTGCATGAAACGCGCATTTCTCCGCCTTGACAAAAAGACCATTCTCTAGCAACCTCTGAAGCACTCGTCATTGACGAGAGCCTGGAAGACCGCTGGGGAGTTGGACAAACCGAAAGGCATGACCAAATATTCAAAGTGCCCCCTGGGGGTGTTAAAAGCAGTCTTCCACTCATCTCCCTTCCTGATGCGGACCAAATGATAAGCATTACGTAAATCCAGTTTCGTGAAGATTGACGCTCCCTGCAACCTCTCGAAGGGTGAAGACATCAACGGCAAAGGATAGGTATTCTTTACCGTGATGCTGTTCAACCCCCGGTAATCGATACAAGGTCGCAGAGAACCGTCCTTCTTCCCCACAAAAAAGAACCCCACCCCCGCTGGAGAAGAGGAAGGGCAGATGAACTTCGTTGCTAGAGAATCAGAAATATATTTCTCCATAGCCTCCCTTTCTGGAACAGAAAGTGAACATAACTTGCCCTTAGGGCGGAGACTTACCTGGCAGTAAATCTATGGCACAGTCATAGGGACGATGCAGAGGAAGAGAAGCAGCACGAGACTTACTGAACACCTCCTTCAGGTCGAGGTACTCCGTGGGCACGTTAGACAAATCCACTGCTTCCTCCTGAAACACAGAAACAGGCACAGACGGACAGGCAGACACAAGACAAGACTTATGACATTCCTTGCTCCACTCCAAAACAGATTTCTGAAGCCAGTCCACTCGAGGGTTGTGACGGATGAGCCAGGCGTGTCCTAGAACGATGGGTGCAAGGGGTGAATCCAGAATATTAAAAAAAAAAGTCTCGGAGTGGTTGCCTGACGTGATGAGGGTGATGTCTTCAGTGGTGAATGAAATGGTGGGGAGTTCTTGACCGTTGAGTGCGTGTACTGCAATCTTGTGTGTGAGAGGTTTGAGAGGGATCTGAAACTTGAGTGCAAATGTATGGTCCATGAAGTTACCTTCAGCCCCGGAATCCAGAAGTGCTCTACAGTCGTGGGTGTGGACTGACCATCTTAGTCTTACTGGGAGGAGCATAGATGTGGATGAGGTCTTCTCGGCGGAGATCCCACCCGATAGTAGCCTCATACTTACTATCGGGCTTGGCCTTTTACCGGGCAGTTGTAAGCGTGGTGGCCCGCCCCTCCGCAATAGAGGCAGAGGCCCTGGGATCTCCGCCTTTCCCTCTCCTCCCGGGAAAGCCGAGCTCGCCCCACCTGCATGGGTTCGTGATCGTAGACGGGGCTGACCACGTCCCTGCTGCTGAACCATGGACCCTCGGCTCCTCCAAGTGTGTGGGTGGACGTGACCCGTCGTTCGACTCGTGATACCCGCAGGGCCAACTCAATGAGTCCGTTGAGTGAAGTTGGGAGGTCCAGGGCATAGATCTCTCTCTGGACACGGTCAGCCAACCCATGCAGGAACATGTCCCACTGCGCCTCCTCGTTCCATTGACACTCTGCCGCTAGGGTCCGGAATTCGATTGAAAAGTCTGACACCGATCCCTCTCCTTGATGCAGATCGGCCAGTACTCTGGCCGCCTCTCTCCCGGCAACGGCCCGATCGAACACCGGCCTCATCTCGGTGGAGAGTGTCTGGAATGAGGCGCAGCATGGGTCTTGGTTCTCCCACACCGCCGTTCCCCATAGCGCCGCTCTCCCAGTCAGCAAAGTTAACACGAATGCGACCTTGGCCCGCTCTGTGTTGAAAGTCCTGGGTTGGAGGGCGAAATGCATGGAGCACCTGGTTAGAAATGCTTTACAGTAAGTAGGCTCACCGGAATAGGGATCAGGAACTGGTAGGCGGGGCTCCGACTGGTGAGGGTCCTGGTGTGGGGGGAACAGCTGGTGTGGGCGGCGCAGTGGGAGCTCGCAGGAGTTGGATTTGCTGGGTGAGCACAGACACCTGCGCCACCAGGGACTGAACAGCTCGACCCGTCTCATTTAAATTTCTCTCTTGAGAATCCATCCGGCAAATGCTATGGTGAACAAATTCCTCCAGGGATGCCGATGAGACACTCGCTGCTTCCATTGTAGGGTCAGATTGTTCTGTCATAATGGAAGACAGGAAGCAAATGCAAGTAACTCAGTTTATTTATATGAAGCACAAAAGTCCAGACAGGAGAGTGAAGACTGGTGGCTCAGGGACTTTGATGGTCAGATCCAGACGGCAGGTGCAGTGATGAAGCCCGTGAAACGTGATGTAAATCCAGAAACACAGAACGACATTCAGGGAGAACACGGAACAGGAACACTGAAGCACGAGACTGGAACACCGACACGGGAGACATCAAACAACGATCTGACAAAGGGGATAAGGCACCGATGAGTATATAAAGGGTGAGGAGATTGATTGCAGCTGGTGATGTGATCGCGATCAGCTTACGCTGATCAGACAATGACACTCATTCACGCCCACTACACGCACGCTTACACAACATAAACACAAGACGAGAAGGAACCAATGAATTCGTATACCGTGACACTATTTGACCAGGATTTGTTTCCAGGTATGACAAAAAGTGTGCTTTTGACTTTCACTTATATTTTGATTTTATATATATATATATATAACGGGTGTCTGCAGTATTTAACAATTAATTAATTAAATTAATTGCTGTTGGTGCAGATAGATTTAGCAGAAGATTTTTTTTTAGGTTCGTAAAGGAGGTAGCGGGTTGTTGTGAGAAACAACAGACAACACGAGTTAGATATGAACTGGTATCTAATTTGGTTTTCAATGAAAATAAACGGAATCAGAAAAGGTGATTACAATGTCAGTCAATTATACACACAGCTCAAACATGAAAATTTCCCCTAGAGTAAACTCTTCTCTTTACCCCAAAACATACACAGATAATTGCAATGACAAAATAAAATAAAATAAATGAATAAAATGAATAATGGAGTGGTGTCTTTTTTCCCTTTTTTTTCTTAAACACTCTTCTCTCAAAATATCACTTTGTCAATCGTTTGATTGAATAAGAACCTCAATATTAATCAAATTTAGCTATGGATAACCATACACCATCACGAGTATTCAATGCTTCTCAAAACACATATCAGTTTCTTATCAGTCTCTGTATTCGTCTGTCAATCTTGAGAAAAAGAAAAAAATATTCTCTACATGTGAATTGTCTCGCTACAGCAAGACTGGAGAAGAAAGGAAAGGATATTGTCCTCTTCCTTAGGAGTTGTTGCCCTTTCACTGTAGTAGATTCTTTCACCGTAGTAGATTCGGGTGGCTCGCCATCAACTTGAACCTCGCCTGGGTTCTCCCAAGGTTTTTTTTCTCCATCCAATCTGATGGAGTTTTGGTTCCTTGCCACTGTCGCCTTGCTTTTGGCTTGCTTAGTTGGGGATATTTAATATTCAACAATATTATTGAACTGTGTTGTACTACTTTCATGTTATCACTGTGAAGCTGCTTTGATGCAATCTGTATTGTGAAAAGCGCTATATAAATAAATGTGACTTGACTTGACTTGACTTGAAATTTCTCACAGGATATCACAGAGCATCACAATCCGCAGCACCAAAGACAAAATAGAAATACAAAGAAAAAGAAAGAGAAAACAAAAAACCTGGCCTGATCACAGACCAGAACAATGATTTAATGATTTTCAGAAATAATTTCACATCACAGATCAGATCAAAACAATCAAAATAATAATTAAACATACAAATATCATTTTTCAAGAAAGGATATTACACTATGTACCTCTAGAACAATCCTATTTGTTTTTCTCACACAGGCGCATGTGACCAATTATGGCGCCGGTGAACTGAAATGGAGGAATAACCACGCGGTTCACTATGACCACACTTATAATCATTTAGAATGAAATAATAAAATTAAACAGTAGAACATAGCATTGTTTCCTACAAGAACTTATATATTACTCATTTACCTCTATAGTAATCGTCTTTTGCTTTCACCCAGGCGCGTCTCACAGGCCAGCATGGCCAGCAATGGCGTCGGTGAACACGAGGAATATCCACACGATTCACTATAATCTCTAACGTTGAAATACGACATGAAATTGGAAATAACACTGTTTTAGTCAAACGAATTAACCATCTTTCATCGTGTTAGGAAGTTTATATGTAACCGGGGCAGGAATAGCCTGATATTTGATTAATTTCCCTGGTGATTTGCCCTTATGGTTGTTTTGACTCAGCTGCGTGCGCTGTCCCCTTTAAGAGTGTGTGCATGCGCAGATGAAAAAAGAGCGCGTCAGACTGGAAGAGAGCGCAGTTTGAGACGGAGTCACACAGAGGGAGAAATAGTCGATCAAACTGTTAAAGAGAGAACATTTCCAGTTTGATTTTGACTAGGGAATTTGTGGTGATAACAGTCGTGTGGTAGTATTGAGTGTATCGTTGTTTCCGCTGCTGATACCAGTGTGGTGTTCCGTGGGGAAGGGAAACTCAGACGTTGTTGGTGGAGATTGAGCGCGAGTTAATCTGTAATATGTTATGAAAAGTTGTTAAAAGGTTAAATAATACTATTCATTTCATATATTAATGGAACATTTAGTGATTATTGTTCTTTATGCCGTATTAGAGGGGAGAACAACCACACGTGCAATTGCACGTGTACCAGCTACCACGTGAGCTTTTTCTGTGTGCTTCAGAGTCTCGATAAGAGTGAGTTTTCCTAATTCTATTCTCCTAAGGTGTTTACATATAAGTTATGAAGAATATTGGTGTATATACAAGTGTATACTATTTTCTTGAGTCTATTTACTGTTTGATTTGAACAAAAGGGGTTAAATTGTGAATTGTAATGTATTCATGTGGTGAAATGTGCAGATTTCTCATGTATGCTGTGTTTTATTTCTTTCATTAGGCACATACAGGCCACTACCGTTGTTTTTGGCACTCATTTTATATGATTTCTGAGATTATAAATGTAAAAAACCACCTTCTTATTTGTTTTTGTTTTGTTAGACTCTTATTACTTTGTTTTCTGCACTCATTGGAGTCTATTGGGCAGTTTATTTTGTTATATATGTCAATTTCTCATAATAATTGGAATACTTTTCTAAAATTGTTTTTTCTCCTGAACAAAATTCATTAACGCTGTGTCTCACATGAGGCTCAGTCGGGAATAAAAGAATCATTTTTCTCTTTAGATGTTATGGCTGTGTCTTATTCTTTGAAATAACGTTTGAACGGCCACATCTAATTTGGTACCAGGAGTGGGGTTCCGTTTTTGTTTGGGGGATTGACTTTTTTTTTTGTGGTAAGAGTGCTAAAATAGTAGGGTGCAAACAACGGTAGTGGTTAAGAGCGGCTGAGTGCTAGAAGGACCTGCAGAAGATTGTGTGCCATCCTAACAGAAGAGCTGCAGGAGGACCAAGGGCCAGCAAACCAGGACTGCTGCGTGTGAGGAGATTGTGAAGGACGGTGCTTGTTGAACTGACTGTTTAAGAACTGAGACTTTCTGCAACTGAGTCATGGACGCTGAGGGCATTGACGATGCAGCCGCTCAGGCTGAGGACATTCAAGGTGCAGGTGCAGCAGCTCCGGAAATGGACATTGAGGGAGGTAACCCCATCTTGCAGCTACAGTCACAGATCCTGGAGTTGGGACGTAGACATGATCAAGTAATGTCGACACTTTCTAACATGACTAATGTACCTACTAGATCTTATGTGTATATCCCAAGAGAAAAACAAATTGTACCTTTCAGTGGGGATCCGGGAAAAGATTGCCAAAATGTGGATGAGTTCATTGAGGAACTTGAGAGAGTAATCAGAGTGAGGGGTTTAAATACAGAGGATCAGGTGGATTTTATCCTCTCCCACTTAAGGGGTTCTGCTCTAGATGAAGTCAGGTTGTGTATGGGAGGGGAGGATAAGTTACCTCAAGACATGTTCTCCTTCTTGAGGGCAGCCTTCAGGGAAAAGCGAAGCACCCCCCAGTTGTTACATGCATTTTATGCACGGAAACAATTGGATGGTGAAGATTTCCGTGATTATTCACACGCCCTGTCCTTGCTGCTCAATGCTGCACTCCAGCAGTCACCCCATATTGTTCCAAACATGCAGCTGGCATTGAGAGATCAGTTTATAGAGGGGGTGAGGGATTCAATTCTCCGTAGGGAACTGCGTAAGGTAGTTCGAGAGCGACCTCACGCTACATTATTTGAAGTCCGTGAGGAGGCCCTTATGTGGTGTTTGGAAGAGGGACCCCGTGCAGCTAATCTTGCTAGAAACCGAAGTCTAGTGGGTGTGGGGGAAAATGTAGAGCATGCGAGAATGTCCGCCACCGTACCAAGTGACTTGAGTGTAGCCCTGCAGGAGGTAATTAAGGTAATTACACAACAAGGGAAAGCAATCGGGGAACTTACCAATGCTGTCCGTGACCTCACGATCCAGAAGTCTGACCCAAGTGGTGAGAAACCTAGTAAGGCCAGGTTTAAGCCAAAATATACCCGTGATGGCCAACCCATTTGTTTGAGATGCGAGGGCGTTGGACACATAGCCCGGCAATGCACTGTGCCACGCTTCCATGAAAACCCTGTGCCAGCTATGCCAGAGTCTCACAGTCTTCAGGGAAACTGTGCGCCTCCATTGCGAAGAGCCGAGCAATGAGAGGTGGCACTGATGGCTCAAACCGTGGCACCCTGTCCAAAGAGCGATTCCTGGAACGTGCAGTGGGCAAGTGCCCAGAAGTCGAAATTCACATTGGGGGGGTAGCTGTTAGGTGTCTATTGGACACTGGCAGCAATGTGAGTACTTTGACAGAGAGTTTCTTTAAAGAGCATCTTCATGGAGAAGATAAAGACATGCATTGTACGACCAAGTGGTTGAAGATCACCGCTGCCAATAGGTTGCCGCTTCCCTACCTCGGGTATGTCGAACTTGATATCCGAGTAATGGGTTTGACTATACCTGGGTGTGGGTTCCTGGTGATTCGTGACCAAGAGGAAGGGGCAACCGACTCAGCGCCCCCGGGCATACTTGGCATGAACATAGCGCAGCGCTGTAAACAGTTGATTCTGGCCGAGTTTGACAATGCCTTGGAGGGGACGTTGGATGCTGACTGGAGAGCCGCCTTAAACAAGGTGCAAGAGGCTATCCCTGTGGAGGCGACCTCTGTGGTTCGGACGGTGGGCACACATAAGCTGTATGTTCCTGCAGGCTCAGTTGCTACAATTCAGGCTAAAATACACAAGGAACTGATTGGAAACAGTGGCTTAGGATTGTTTGAACCAGGTAATACACCATTGCCAGGGGGCCTGGTCCTGGTTCCTACCTTGGTGTCGCCTGGTAGGCGAGTGTTCCCAGTGCAGGTAGTAAACTTGTCACCAGAGGATGTGTGGTTGCCGCCTAAGGTGAAACTCGGGATACTTACCCAGGGCTGTCGCTTTGAGGGTAGCTCCTATGAGGTTACATTCCATCGTATCTCCGCAGATCATGAAGAAGTTACTGTCAACCAGAGATCAATGATAGGGGTTGGGAGTGACCTACAGTGTCCATTGGAGAAGGTGCGGATAGGTGGTTCCCCTACACAGCAGGCAGAGCTGAAGGCACTCCTGACGGAATACTTGGATGTGTTCGCCACCTGTGACAAAGACCTTGGTTATGCTGATCTGGTAAAACATGAGATTCCCCTGAAAGATGACCTCCCTGTCTCACAGCCATACAGACGAATACCCCCAAACCAATTTGAGGAGGTAAAGGACCATATATCCAGACTACTCAAGAAGGGTGTCATCCGAGAAAGCTCCAGTTCGTACGCTTCTCCGGTGGTGTTAGTTCGTAAGTCTGATGGGAGCCTCCGGCTATGCGTGGACTACAGGAAGCTGAATTCTAAAACTAGACGTGATGCATTCCCATTGCCACGAATTGACGAGAGTCTGGATGCATTGAGCAAGGCCAAGGTGTTCTCTTCTATTGATCTTGCGAGTGGCTATCATCAGGTGGCAGTTCATGAGAAGGACCGGAACAAAACAGCCTTTATTACACCATTTGGGCTGTATGAATACGAGTGGATGCCGTTTGGACTCTGCAATGCGCCTGCAACATTCCAGCGCCTCATGCAAGGCATAATGAGTGATCTGGTCTTTCAAATGGTACTTGTATATTTGGATGATTTGCTTATCTATTCAAGTACATTTGAGGGACACTTAGTGAGGCTTGAGACTGTGCTAAAAAGGTTGAGGGAGGCTGGGCTAAAGGTTAAGGTGGAAAAGTGCCATTTTCTGCAGTCCGAAGTAAAGTTCCTGGGGCATGTTGTATCAGCTGAGGGGGTGTCTACAGACCCAGACAAAGTGAGTGCAGTGAAGCAGTGGCCGATCCCTAACACTCTGAAGGAGCTGCGATCCTTTCTAGGGTTCTGCAGTTACTATCGAAGATTCATGGAGGGTTTTTCTAGAGTGGCAGGTCCGCTCCATGACGTGGTTAACACTTGTGTTCGCCAGGGGAGCGTTGTTCAGGCCAATAAGTTGTTCAAGGACTCCTGGACGATAGAATGCCAGCAGGCTTTTGAGCATCTCAAGGAGAAGCTTACATGTGCTCCAACGCTGGGGTATGCAGATTTCACCCTACCTTTTGTGCTAGAGACCGATGCAAGTAACCTGGGATTGGGCGCTGTGCTATACCAGCAGCAAGGGGGGAGGAAAACTGTGATAGCGTATGCAAGTCGGAGGTTGAGGGGTGCAGAGTGAAATGACAGGAACTACAGCAGTATGAAGCTGGAGCTCCTGGCACTCAAGTGGGCAGTGGGGGAGAAGTTCAGGAGTTACCTGCTGGGATCGAAGTTTACCATCTTAACAGATAACAACCCTCTGTGCCATCTCAACACGGCCAAGCTGGGCGCAATTGAACAGAGGTGGGTTGCACAGCTTGCAGTATTCAATTTTGACGTGCAGTACCGTCCTGGTCGGTGTAACACTGCAGCCGATGCTCTCTCTAGGAGACCAGGGCTAGAGGGAATGGAGGTGGTAACTGAAGATTCGGAGTACGACGGCTGTGTGGCTATTTGCAGCGGGCTCCGCACCGGGACTGCAGTGGAGGCTGATCTGTCAGGGCTAATGGAAGGGCCTAGAAATGGAGGGACAATACAGCTACAGTCAGCCATGGTTGATCAAGGGAATGAAGAGGGACAACTCCTGGAGAATACCCCAACATTACCTGGATACACGAAGGATGAGCTTCGTCAGTTCCAAGAGGAAGATCCGACCATCAGCACACTTAAGTGTTTCTGGGACAAGAAGAGAAAACCCACAAATCATGAGAGAAAAGGCTTGTCTCGATCAGTGCTCTTGTTGCTTAAGCAGTGGGATAGAATCCAAGAGAGAGAGGGGCTGTTGTTCAGAGTCATCGACGATATGTTCAATGGGGAATGCCGACAGTTGCTGCTCCCTGCATGTCTGGTCAAGCTGGTGTTGCAAAGTGTCCATGACCAGATGGGGCATCAGGCCATTGAGAGGACGCTGGGCCTGCTCAAGCAGCGTTGTTATTGGGTTGGGATGAGTGATGCTGTGGATAAGTGGGTGAAGGAGTGCCAGCGATGCGTGTTAGCCAAAATGCCGCAGCCGAAGATACAAGCACCGTGGGCCCCGTTCTTGGCGTCACATCCATTGGAGGTGGTTGCGATGGATTTCACCACACTAGAGCCTGCATCGGATGGGCGGGAGAATGTCTTAGTTGTAACCGATGTATTTACTAAGTTCAGCCAGGCGTTCCCCACCCGCAATCAGAAGGCGGACACTACCGCTAAGGTCCTTCTGAAGGAATGGTTCCTTAAGTATGGTGTGCCACAGCGTCTTCACTCAGACCAGGGGAGGAACTTCGAGAGTGCCGTTATTGCAGAGCTCTGTAAGCTGTACGGGGTAAGAAAATCCCGCACTACGCCATATCACCCCCAGGGAAATGCGCAGTGTGAGAGATTTAACCGCACTCTGCACGATCTCTTGCGTTCATTACCACCTGATAAGAAACGGAGATGGCCAGAGTACTTACCTGAGCTGGTGTACGCCTACAATGTGACTCCCCATTCTTCCACCGGTTACTCTCCATACTACATGCTGTTTGGAATGCAGCCACACTTACCAGTAGATGCCTTGTTGGGTCAGGAGACAGGAGGGGAGATAGAGCCTACCTGGTTGTCTGTCCATAAGGAACGGCTTCAGGAGGCACACTCCAGAGCACGAAGGTATGCTGAAAGAAAGGCAGCGGACCGTGTTGCCAAGCGTGAGAATGTGGTGTATTGTCCAGAGGTAGCAGTGGGTCAGCAGGTGTATTTGAGATATCGTCCCCCAGGAAGGAACAAGATCCAGGATGCCTGGGCCCCCACGGTGTATACGGTGGTTGAGGTGCATGGAACAACATACACCGTGGAACCGGTGGGAGGTGGTCCTGCAAAAAGGGTGCATAGGTCAGACATCAGGCCCTGTCCGAGACCAGTCCCAGTGCCAATGCCTAGGAAAAGAGTGACACCTGTAAAAGTTCCTACCACAGAGTTGGTAGAAGGGATGCCTACACTGGATGCTGAATGTGTGCTTGTGGAGGAAACCAGATGGACTAAGGAGGATCCAGTGGACAAGGTGCAGCAGCCAGTGGTGCAGCCAGAGGATGATGCTGAAATAAGAGAGACAGAGGGCAATGATGAAGTGCAAGTAGATGATGAGGCGAGTATAGTCAGACAGCTCCCTCAGCCGGCAGCAGAAAGGAATGATATAGCTTTGGATGTGGTGGTGACTAGGCCAGTTCCTGGTCCCCGAAAGCCCAGGGCAGAGAGTGCCCAGGTGGATGCACCCTGTCCTTCACCACGCAGGACCCAGCGTTTGATTAATTTCCCTGGTGATTTGCCCTTATGGTTGTTTTGACTCAGCTGCGTGCGCTGTCCCCTTTAAGAGTGTGTGCATGCGCAGATGAAAAAAGAGCGCGTCAGACTGGAAGAGAGCGCAGTTTGAGACGGAGTCACACAGAGGGAGAAATAGTCGATCAAACTGTTAAAGAGAGAACATTTCCAGTTTGATTTTGACTAGGGAATTTGTGGTGATAACAGTCGTGTGGTAGTATTGAGTGTATCGTTGTTTCCGCTGCTGATACCAGTGTGGTGTTCCGTGGGGAAGGGAAACTCAGACGTTGTTGGTGGAGATTGAGCGTGAGTTAATCTGTAATATGTTATGAAAAGTTGTTAAAAGGTTAAATAATACTATTCATTTCATATATTAATGGAACATTTAGTGATTATTGTTCTTTATGCCGTATTAGAGGGGAGAACAACCACACGTGCAATTGCACGTGTACCAGCTACCACGTGAGCTTTTTCTGTGTGCTTCAGAGTCTCGATAAGAGTGAGTTTTCCTAATTCTATTCTCCTAAGGTGTTTACATATAAGTTATGAAGAATATTGGTGTATATACAAGTGTATACTATTTTCTTGAGTCTATTTACTGTTTGATTTGAACAAAAGGGGTTAAATTGTGAATTGTAATGTATTCATGTGGTGAAATGTGCAGATTTCTCATGTATGCTGTGTTTTATTTCTTTCATTAGGCACATACAGGCCACTACCGTTGTTTTTGGCACTCATTTTATATGATTTCTGAGATTATAAATGTAAAAAACCACCTTCTTATTTGTTTTTGTTTTGTTAGACTCTTATTACTTTGTTTTCTGCACTCATTGGAGTCTATTGGGCAGTTTATTTTGTTATATATGTCAATTTCTCATAATAATTGGAATACTTTTCTAAAATTGTTTTTTCTCCTGAACAAAATTCATTAACGCTGTGTCTCACATGAGGCTCAGTCGGGAATAAAAGAATCATTTTTCTCTTTAGATGTTATGGCTGTGTCTTATTCTTTGAAATAACGTTTGAACGGCCACATATACATTAACTTTTCCCATTTATAAAGTTATGCTGACTAACCGGAGTAAAATGCAACTCAACACTCACTCAGCTTCTCCATACACTGCACGGTATGAAATGAACTAAATTAACGTTTTTCTACTTTTCTTTCAACTATATACTTTTAACTTTTATCGCGAAGATCGACTCACGTCACCTCTCCTCTATGCTCGACTCTCTTTTTTCTCGTTACGCAGGCGCGTCCACACACACACACACAGCGCGTGATGTCGGAGCGTTCTCATTGGTCAATCGAAATTCAACTAATGATAACTGCTTTATCGCTCTTACACATCACTATTTTACCTTTATTAGGGAAATTAGATGTTAATAAATTGCAATTAGATTAAACTTAACTTCCTTTATTTAACCAGGGTTACATACACACACACACACACACACACACACACACATATATATATATAGCCTATATATATATATATTGTCCTTGCATTCTTTCTTGTGTGACACACCTGAATAAAAGGTTCATTATGCAGGTCATTGTCTTCTGAGGTGTGAACCACCTAATTATTCATGATAGGGGTTGGGCCGTTCACGCCCATCCGCATATAGAGCATCACAGTCCCGCCCACACCCCGAGAGAGCGTTGGTGCCGGAAGTAAATTTCCCATTAATTTCTCCCATTGACATTTTGTAAAATCCATATCTAAAGAGTATTAGAGCATGTCTGAGGATAACCAGCTACGGCTGAACTCATAAGCATACAACATATCATTTCGAGTGAAAAAACGAAGAGAAAATCCAAAAAAAGTCAAGGGTACAAGACTGTACATATTTTCATTTCCGAGCAAAGGAACTACTCCTCCCATAAACCACCGCGCCTCACTAAAGTCGTCTGAAGCCACCGCGAAAGAGCCTTTTGAGTGACTTCCAAATCTGACGACGGCCGCGTGAACTTTTTCCTCCAGTGAATTTTATATAGTGAATGTGCAGGGAAACTCCTTTTCCTCGATTTACTGAAGCAAACGCATTTGCAGCTGCATATGCTAAAACATTGAGCATCTGGCTCGCTCATTGGCTGTGTTGCGGCAACTGCACATCCAATGGCACAGGGGCGTCTCAGAGGTGCGACCAATGAACTTAGCCCTACGTCATTACACAATCTTCAGTCTTCACGGACCTTCGCGGGGTTTCAGACACGTGACACGACTTCCACCAATCAGATGCATCACTGTGGGATTGTGGGATTGTTCAGGATTGTGGGTAATGAAGTACTTATCCAATACATCGCAAATAAAAGGGATTTATCTTAAAACAAGGTTAGTGCCCCATGAACTTTTGGCGTTTATATGAGCATATACAATCGCTTAGTACAGCCGTAGCTGGTTTTAAGTCTACCATGTATGGTTACGTTTTAATGGCTTATATCCCAACTGTCAATAGAGAAATTGTATTGAATTTTTACTTCCGGCACCGGCTGTGGGCGGGACTGTGATGCTCTATTGCCTTTCCAAACAAAAAAATTGTTTTTCACAATGTGAATGATTAGGCAGGATGATTTTCAGATCATTTTGAAGCAAAAACTCCAGGCGACAACATCCATTACTCAAAAGTATTGTGGACACATATTTAGTATGTGTTTTGTGGCCTTATTTCAGAAACTTTAATTTTTATTTTTTTCAATAACCATGCATAAACAATATTCTCTCAAAAATACAAACATGTACATACATGTTGCTCACATATTATGGTAGCCCTGTTTGTGCTAAATAGAGTGTAATTACACCTGTGCCATTAATATGTTTATAAGCAACTGAAAAAAAGCACAAATGTCAGGGCATGTCAAAACATCTCAAGGACCCCAAAAAACACCTTGGTCCCCAGAGGGTTAAAGGTACAATATGTTAGTAATAAAATATCCAAAAAGCACTTGCACAGTGTGATATATGTCCTGTAGTTGTGTATTTACAATATCCCAAAAGTTCCCAAAGATTTTTAATTTCAGAGAAATTCCCATTTTAAATAATTGGCCGTCCCGGAATCCCTGATCATTTGTCGCCTGTCAATGACGTAATATCCGTGTTATCCCTGGTTTCCGCCAGTAGTACTGCCATAGTAACCATGGTGACAGACGTGGACAACTGTAGTGCTTAACGTCTAGCTGCACACTGTTGTTGTTTCGTTCAAACATAATGGACCATGGCAAGCAGACTTTATGATAAAAGGAGAACTAAAACGAGGATCAATATCAGTGTGGCGTTTTCGAGATGCCGAGAGCTCCACGTCCGTGACAAACTTCGACTTGACAGAGCTCTAACATGTACTTTATTAGACAGGTGAGCAAATGTACATAAAACTAATCAATGTTATATAGTTCAACATGATGAAATGTTAGAATATGATCTGTATTTTATTCTAATGTTGATCTAGCTTACTGCTAGTCTCATACAGCCAACAAACTAACACATAGAATAACATTATAACTTTCAACACACTCAAATGCAGTTTAGTGTGATAGTGTAGACCAGTGATGCAGTGCTGCGTTACTTCAGAAGCTTTATTCGTCTAATAAACTGACCTGTGTGAGTATTTCAGCACTTGCGGGTAGTTCGGTAGAATTAAATGTCCTTACTCCTTTATATCAGCGGGATTCGCTCATATCTGTCTCTTATTAGCAATCGCGCCGTGCTTCATACCACAGTCATGATAAAAACATCAATGTATTCACTCATCCATAAACATTATTAGATCCATCGGCTTGACGACAAGTTCCATAATTCCACAGGAAATTTTGCATCATCAACCTATACGCCTTTGTTATTGTAAGAGTTAGCGACCCCTAGCGGGGAAAGAAATTACATATTGTATCTTTAAACCCTACTGGTTAGGAATGGGATGTCATTAAAGTGCATGTAAAGGCAGACGTCCCAAAACTTTTGGCAATATATTGTACGTTTTGTTAGCAAAAAAAATATTAGAAATGGGGAGATTATAAGCAGAACATTACAGATGAATTAAGTTGTCCTGCGTTATGGAAAAATACTGCATTGAGTCATGAACCAATTGCATGTTTACATATGTTTTGAATGTTTCTTTTCATATGTTTTGAATATGTTTTAAATAGACAGGATCCGTGCTAACACTCTGTATTTTACCTTCCCTGTTCTTTTATTAAACCTCATTTATATAATTTAAGAATAGACAATAGGTCGATAACAAAGACAAATGGGCAACATCATGTATTTTCTCAGGAAAAGATTAAATGTTTTTGGTGATGTTACAATAAGATTGCATTAGTTAACATTAGTTTACAACATTAGTTAACAAGAACTAACAATGACAAATACGTCTAAGACATTTATTCATCTTAGTTAAGTTCAACATTTACTAATACATTATTAAAATGTAGTTGTGTTTTTATACACCACATTAACAAAAGATTTAATGCTATAAAAATGCTATAACAAATGTATTGCTCATTGTTGATATTATGTAAAGCATAAATTGGACCTTTTTGTAAAGTGTTACTGTTTTTTTTTTTACACTCTAAATTTATAAGAGAGAGCATGTCATGAGATCAACATAGACGGCACACTGTTTTTTCTAGTTACACTCAACAGTTGATAATCCCTATTTATGGATGCCCATACATAAAATAATGCTTGTCTTTGTTTTTTTTATTTAGTTTGCTTTCGCATTTTGTTTACGTTTACCTTTTTGTTTTAAACTTTAGTTTTTTTTTTTTAGTTAAAAGGTTCAAAGGAATAACGAATATAAGGCAGTGTATTAAACCAACTGGAAGCATTTACTTTTTATTAGGTTTGCAAGTACAAATCTTTTTTTATAGCTTATATAAATTGTATTTATAGCTTAACAGGAATAATGTTCGACTTCAGGCAGCGACGAGTCCTTTTCGTTAAAACATTTATACCAAATGTTTTCTATGTTAATCTCTATTTAATGGAATATAAACTACTGTAGTGTATTGTTTTCAAAAACAACATTTGATGGTTCGGCGAAGGAGAAGCATATTCTGCTTCCTTTATAAAAAGAACACAAAAAATAGTTGAAGCATGTTTCTTGTAAATGTGCTCTCTTCGATGAAAATGAAAGCATTTTTAGTGTTGGAATGTAGTTCTGGAATATTTGCAATTTCTGACGTCAGATCTCCTGAGATCATTGATGTCTTTTCATTGGATGCACATTTTTTCCTCTGACCAATGTAAATCTGATGACGTTTAGATGAACCGTATATAATCTACGTGGCTTTTGTGCTTGCTCACATTTCAGACGCACATCGAGGAAGAAGGAAGCCGGTTAGATCATCAGCTCTCTCATTAATAATATGCCACCTCTGGAAACTATGCTTGAATCAATCATCGCGGCAAACCTGCCTGCATGGTTTCTAAACTTTTTGATGACGCACGGACATGTGTTAAACTGGCAGGCGTACACTACAATTGCGGATGGCCACGTGTTAAACTGGCAGGCGTTCTCTTCAATTGCGGACGGCAACGTGTTAAACTGGCAGGCGTTCTCTTCAATTGCGGACGGCAATGTGTTTAACTGGCGGGCGTTCTCTTCAATTGCGGACAGCAATGTGTTTAACTGGCGGGCGATCTCTTCAATTGCGGACAGCAATGTGTTTAACTGGCGGGCGTTCTCTTCAATTGCGGACAGCAATGTGTTTAACTGGCGGGCGTTCTCTTCAATTGCGGACAGCAATGTGTTTAACTGGCGGGCGTTCTCTTCAATTGCGGACGGCAATGTGTTAAACTGGCAGGCGTTCTCTCCAATTGCGGACGGCAATGTGTTAAACTGGCAGGCGTTCTCTCCAATTGCGGACGGCAATGTGTTTAACTGGCGGGCGTTCTCTTCAATTGCGGACAGCAATGTGTTTAACTGGCAGGCGTTCTCTTCAATTGCGGACGGCAATGTGTTAAACTGGCAGGCGTTCTCTTCAATTGCGGACAGCAATGTGTTTAACTGGCAGGCGTTCTCTTCAATTGCGGACGGCAATGTGTTAAACTGGCAGGCGTTCTCTTCAATTGCGGACGGCAATGTGTTAAACTGGCAGGCGTTCTCTCCAATTGCGGACGGCAATGTGTTAAACTGGCGGGCGTTCTCTTCAATTGCGGACAGCAATGTGTTTAACTGGCGGGCGTTCTCTTCAATTGCGGACAGCAATGTGTTTAACTGGTGGGCGTTCTCTTCAATTGCGGACAGCAATGTGTTAAACTGGCAGGCGTTCTCGTCAATTGCGGACGGCAATGTGTTAAACTGGCAGGCGTTCTCTCCAATTGCAGACGGCAACGTGTTAAACTGGCAGGCGTTCTCTTCAATTGCGGACGGCAATGTGTTAAACTGGCAGGCGTTCTCTTCAATTGCGGACGGCAATGTGTTAAACTGGCAGGCGTTCTCTCCAATTGCAGACGGCAACGTGTTAAACTGGCAGGCGTTCTCTTCAATTGCGGACGGCAATGTGTTAAACTGGCAGGCGTTCTCTTCAATTGCGGACGGCAATGTGTTAAACTGGCAGGCGTTCTCTTCAATTGCGAGCGGCCATGGGTTAAATGTTCTCGCACATGCTTCCATGACCATCCACCACATGTTAAACGTTCTTGCGCATGCTTAGAAGACGGACGACAACATGTGAATCTTGCAGGCAGGTTCAACTATATATTATTAAATCTATATTTCTTCGCGCCATGAAGAATCATACGAATTCACAAAATTAACAGAATGCAGTTTATATTAAAAAAACGGACAACAAGTAATTTCCTGCTACTTAATTCTGAAAAAAAAAAAACTGCTCTCAATGACAAATGCGGAACAGTTTGTTCATGCATTCATGGCCTAAAGGCTAGATTATTGTAATGCTCTAATGGGTGGTTGCCCTGCGAGCATAATAAATACACTCCAGCTGGTCCAAAACGCAACAGCTAGAGTTATTACTAGAACCAGGAAGTATGACCATATTAAGCCCAGTTCTGTCAACACTGCAGAATTGTTAGGCTGCATAAATTAGGTCAGCCGGAACCGGGAACACTTCCAAAAACACTTCTTCTTACGATGTACTTGTTACATCGTAAGAAGAATGGCATCTACGCTAATATTATTCTGTCTGTCTCATCCTTATCCCGAGGTTACCGTAGTCAGCCGGATCCAGGACGATTAAGATGGTGAACCTGCACCAGGACATGACAAAAAAACCACTGTCCTGAATGTCAGCAGAGATCGTGTCTACTGGACAATTTACCCTGCGAATGTCTCATCGACATCACTGCTAAAGGCACAGATCCTCAGCAGAGACACAAGAACCAGACAGGTCTTCCTCACAGACCCTAGGACCAGCTTCAGCTCCATACCGGCGTGATGAATCCGATCTTCAATCAAAAGGAACTGGATGAATATTTGAAAGCTACCGATCCCGATCTGAACTCTTGAATCATAATGACACTGTGTTCTTTCGTTGGCCAGAGGAGAACTGGCCCCCCGACTGAGTCTGGTTTCTCCCAAGGTTTTTTTCTCCATTCTGTCACCTGATGGAGTTTTGGTTCCTTGCCACTGTCGCCTATGGCTTGCTTAGTTGGGGATAGTTAATGTTCAAAAATATTATTGATCTGACTGTACTGACACTGCTATATGAGAACTGAACTGGGTTGGACGATGACATCATTTTTTGCTGAACTGCTTTATTGATGAAATTAACTAATTTAACTCTTTCCCTGCCAGCATTTTTGAAAAAAGTTGCCAGCCACCGCCAGCATTTTTGATAATTTTCACAAAAGTTTCATGGCCCCCAGAATATCTTGTTGTATGAATATCTGAACATGCAATATATCAAAAGAAAGAACAGAGCTTTATTTTAATTTTAATTTTTTAAACAACATTTTGAGAAAAAAAGATGAGAAAATTGCTTTTTTTTTTCAAAGACTACAGTCAAACCAAATATTATTCAGACACCTTGCTAACCTCACTAACATAAATGAACTATAGTGTCCTGCACCCACTAGTAAAAATATAAAACATTATATCTGGTGTCTGAATAATTTTTGGTTTGACTGTACATACGGATCAGGTTCAGACCGATGATCAGTACACAGATAGAGTATGGAGTCCATCAACACCCCCAAATCTTCACAGTCTTGTAGCTCATCCTGGGTGGATGTTTCATTTGGTTATATTAGGCAGTTTTGATTTGTATGCTGTTTAATGTTGATGATGAAGTCCAGCACCCCTAGATAAAGGTGACTTGACTTTAACTGCTGACTGTAACTTCTGATTACTTTGAAATAAAATATGGTGCCAATTTTTTGTGTTTTATTTAATCAAATGTGTGTACGTGACACTTCTCTGGTGCATTCCAGTTAACAGGGGTCTTCTGTGTCTTGTGTACTTGAGGGAAATCTTTGAAGAAACTCATGCAGAAAAATTATGTTTTATTAACAAAGTTCGGGAGGAGCACGTTCAGATAATTAACACGGGTGGAGAGCACTCAGCAATCAATGATAAGAGGTGTATATAGATTCAGCAGTCTCACCTCAATCCATGGGGGATGGGGGGGGATGGGGGGGGGGGATGGGGGGGGGGGGGGGGGGGGTACTCTGGGTTCGGAACACCCCTGACCACTCGGTGAGTTTCACGTCTTTGTAAACTAAAGTTTAATGCGTTTTAGGAAGGATTGTTTCTGTGCACCTATGCAACCATTGTGGAGGTGGAGGTGGAGGTGGAGGTGGAGGTGGGGAGGTGGGGTGGGGTGGGGGGTGCTACCACAGAAACCGAAATTTCTCGGGACAGCAGCATGTGTCCACATTTTAATCTTAACCGTTCTATTTCATCAGAAACTATCTTGAAACAGGGCTTTAAGTGTAAAATACCGAACTTGTCCTTTAACACTGTTACAATGCAATAAATGCCTAAACGCTCTTGTTTTCTAGTATCTTCCAACAGGTTTGTAAAAACGGATGATTTACTGTTCTAGTGATTTCTGATCCTGATGGCACAGAACAAAGTATCAGACCAAAGGTAGTTTGGTTTAGTCCTCAGATGTAAGTCGCTTTGGATAAAAGCGTCTGCTAAATGACTAAATGTAAATGTAAATGTAGACCAAACCCGAGATGTGCTTAATTTTCACAGGGAAGTATTTGGCACATAATGTGTTTCTCAGCATGTATGAGTGTGTGTCTCTTTTGTGTGTCAGTGACATGCAGGAACACTAGCAGCTTCTGTGACGGACAACAACCAGGACTTCTTGATGAACATTAAGCAGGAAGGAGATATCAATCCGTAACTAAATTAAATCAGTGATATTTGTTTTACTCTGTTAATCTTTTTTACATCTTTTACATTTTTGTATGCATATGTGCTTACTTGTGTCTAGATGTGTGTTTCGGTACATACATATTATATGTGTTTACTTTTTTTAGGGATGAGTGCGCCACCTTTGGAGAGTCTTGTATGAGTGAATGTCCTGTTTGTATGAGTTTTTTCTATATATTTCTGTACTCACCATTATTGTAAAGTAAGTTTTTTCTTCTTTTGTGTATGTATTATTTTTTTTTGTTATGTTTTATTTGACTGCTGTTGTAAGGTCAATGTAAATTTCTGTATCTGGATTCGAGGACCCCCTCAAAAACGAGATGGTACATCTCAAGGGGTTATTCCTCTTCAATAAAATAAATGTCAACATATTTTGTGGGATTTTTGTGTGTGTGTGTGTGTGTCCCTTCCACTCACGTCACTTTTTTTAAATCCCCTACAGCGCGAAACATAAGTCCCGCAAACGCGGCGCCGAGGAGGTTGTATGTAATCGGAGGACAAATGGCCCCTTAGTTCAATAGTATCCAGCTGCAGACCCGCAGCACCACCAGTTTCAGAACCCCCAGCGCCAGAACTGGAAGTAAGGGGCGGAGCTTACGTTCTAACACCAGCGCCAGAACCGGAAGTAAGGGGCGGAGCTTACGTTCTAACACCAGCGCCAGGACCGGAAGTAAGGGGCGGAGCTTACGTTCTAACACCAGCGCCAGGACCGGAAGTGAGGGGCGGAGCTTACGTTTTAAACCGAGTAACGCCACCTAACGTTTTGGAGCGTAATTTGCTTAGACACAAAAAAACTGCATGCTTTTATTACACACAAAACTTCATACTTCATACGTATGTTATAATGATACATTAAGGTACAGTAAAATAAGCATTTTAAAACATTGATTTTGTGTAATATATATAGTTATCCGTTTTATTGTATTATGAGAGTTACTTCCTGATTATGATGGTGAAAAATAATGCTTGAAACTTATGGGCATTTTATATAAAATATACTTTATTTCACAAGAACACGTGCAGTATGCATTTTTCTTTATGTAAAATAATGTAAAAAATCTAAAAAAGAGAGAGAAAATTCGGCATTGTTTTAAAAGAAACAATAAAAATGTATACAACAAATGACCAATTCACCCCCAGGCCCATTTTATCATGACAATCCTGTATAAATTTAACTTATGTAACCCTCCTACACAATTCCACTTTGTTCAGGATTTATCATATGCATGGGAAATGAATTGGGATTTACACGCAACAATTAAACTTCAGGCATGAAACTCTGGCTTGAGTGCAAAGAGGCCTGGGTAGCTTAAATATAGCTATACTGTGTCTTTTGATTGTTTGTTCACTGTGAGCATAAAACTCCCATGCACATAGAAATAGCCACTATAACCCTTGTTTGAAAACAATAAATAAGATAATGTCAATCCAATCCCACACACTTAGATATCAGACCACAAAGAGTGAAGGTTATACTCAACATGTATTTTTATATGTTTTTTCAGAACTAGGTGAGGAACCTTTTAAAATGTCCTCATGTTCAAAATGAGATGACAATAAACAATAACAATACCCCGGGGTTTTCCCTTCTACTAAATGTCTCAGATTTTGTGGTACCACAACGTTGGCGCGCTTGTTGGAGCTCAGTTGAAAAAAAACATTGTCTGTACTCACAGTTCCTCGGTGACAGACAGATTATAATGACCGTCTATCCAAACCGTTCTGTCCAGTGGTGAGATACACAATGGAGAAAACCCGTCCTGAAACTCTGTCCGTCCGTGTGCAAAACACAGACGCCTCCGGCCTACACGCGAATCACGAGCACATCTATTGCAGCAACATGGATGGCAGCATCTGACGCACATCAGAAACTCGTTGGCAACGAGGGTTTCAGGCTATGCGCGTCGCAGTTCACACATGGCTTTGGCGTCGCAATTCGCACATGGTTATGGCGTCACAGTCACACATGCTATACAGTAATTTCACTTCAGTAGGATCTCCGTTGCAGATTCAACAGCTCCAGAATAAAGCTCACCCTCCCGTTTTAACATGGTTACACGTTTACACAACAAAAGAATACCCCACTGGTTCTTAACTCTAATAAACAGTAATGTCTCACTCTTACAGACCTCGCAACTAGCTCGTAGCTATCTCTCTGTTTCTCTTCTCGTACCTTTTAGCCCCGCCCCTCAACAATCCGGTAGGCTGTCAACTGCTCTCTGGATGGCTCTGATTGGATAACTAACGAGATCGACACCTGGCCATCCAATACGAAATAAAGTGACAGAGGGTTCAAAGGTTACTTACAAAAAGAAGGATCTTTTAACACCTCACTATTTATAACTGAATTAACACATGTATTAATACGAAATTGTATTATACATACACACCAGGGCAATTTAACTGGCCCATATTCCAGGATACTGTATTTATTAACAGAACACAAATTAAACAATATATAAATTATAACAGGGTGCTACACTTACAATGTATCAAATGAGGATTTCCATTACACGAGAGTAGATGTTAAAACTTCATGCTGATTTGTACTCGGCTTTCGCCAAGATAAGCAACACTAAGACGTAGCTTTACAGTAAACTATGCTCCTCCATCCATTTACGCTTCTTTCCATATGGTGGTGTGACTCCCCTTCTGTCCGGCGTTAACGGCTGCAGTGTACTTGGCGCGTCAGCACACACGACGGCTGCAACTACAGTGTGGTCTCCCTAGTGGACCAGCACGACAACCGTCTAGATTGAGCCGAGTAGGGGACATCTCTAGGGTCTTCAAGTGGGCACCTTCCGTCCTCAGTGTTTCGTCGACTAGCCCACGACACCTCAAGAGGGCTCGACAGTGACTCTGGCGTCCCAGAGTCACCCCCCTCCGTTCCCCACTCAACTCAGCCCAGCTTACTGACCTCTACATCCCTCCTGCTGCTGAGACCTAACCACAATCTCACAATCTCTCCGCAACCCAACCATACGCGCCAACCCGTTTGACTAAGGCTGTCGAGCCCCACTGGTGCGTTAATATGCAGTTTCAGTGGCAACGGTTCCGTATGGCATACCACCGTATGTGCCACAAAACCTCGACAACCCACTTCCACTGGATAAACCTGGACTCTCCATCCTCGCTGTTCTGCTTCAGTGGCCAGATGAGCATACCGCAGTTTCTTCCTCTCATATGCCTCATCTACCGCATCCTCCCATGGCACTGTTAACTCTATCAGTTGAACAATGCGTGCTGATCCAGACCACAAAACAATATCTGGTCGTAGGTTAGTGGTGGCAATCTCAGGTGGAAAAATAAGCCATTGATCAAGATCAGCCAGCATCTTCCAGTCCCTAGCAGCTTCCAGTTGTCCTGGGCGAGAATTGGTGTTAACACCTTTTCTTGGTGGTTGCTCGCCTGGGCGAAGGAATATTGTCTTCTGCTTGTTATGTTTTGCTAGAACAGGCGGCAACTTATTGGTCATACTACGCTTGCCTTCCAATGCTAAAGCCAAACATCGCAGTACTTAGTCATGGCGCCAAGTAAACCGACCTTGGCTAAGAGCCACCTTACATCCTGTCAAAATGTGCCTTAATGTGGCAGGTGATGAACACAAAGGACAAGAGGGATCCTCTCCTACCCAGAGGTTTAGGTTCTGTGGTGATGGGAGAACATCATATGTTGACCTAATAAGGAAACTGATCCTACTCTCTTCCATTGACCAAAGGTCTTGCCAGCCCATCTTGCGTTGTTCCACACTCTCCCATCTCATCCACTCTCCCTGCTTGGCCTGGGAAAGGGCCTTTATACACCTCATCCTCTCCTCCTGCTTTCGCACCTCGTTGACTACCAGCTTCCTCCTTTGAGCTGGGCCTGCCTTGTGCCATTTAGGAGGAGATAAACTGAGCCCAAAACCCCCTCTTCCATGCTGTACCTGTCCCACGATATCCCCAATTTGAAGGTCAGCCTTTGCCTCTACTACAGATTTCTTTGCTGACCACTTTCTACCAGTTTTTAACACAGGGGCTGCCTCCCTTACACATTTGTCGCGTGACTCTACTAAGGTCATTTCCAGTCTGACCTTGGCACACTTAAACTCCTCGGTTAAAGCAGAGACTGGCAGCTGCAATATTCCTTTACTATAAAGTCCCACTCTGCTGAGGCAGCGTGGAACTCCCAACCATTTCCTGATGTATGAGCTTATTAACGCTTCCAGCTTATCCACTGTTGTCAAAGAAACGTCGTACACGGTCAGTGGCCACAGCAACCTCGGTAGTAGACCAAACTGAAAGCACCAGAGTTTTAGTTTGCCTGGTAGAGCACAGCTGTTTATGCTCTTCAACCCTTCCACTGCTTGTCGTCTAACTTCTCCCACTCGAACTGTGTCCTTTAGATCCCCATCGTACCATCTCCCAAGACTCTTCACTGGCTTCTCAGAAACTGTTGGTATTGCCTCACCATTAATGAAGAATGTTTTATCTACTACCTTTCCTTTAACTATCGAGATGCTCTTTGATTTAGAGGGCTTAAATTGCATTCGTGCCCATTCAATATTATCTGTTAACTTCCCCAATAACTGATTAATGCAGGCTACTGTTGTAGTCATGGTTGTCATGTCATCCATGTATGCTCTGATTGGTGGTAGTCGCATCCCAGAAGCCAAGCGCTCTCCTCCTACTACCCATCTTGATGCCCTAATGATTACTTCCATTGCCATGGTAAAAGCCAGTGGAGAAATGGTGCATCCTGCCATTATTCCAACCTCTAAGCATTGCCATGCAGTGCTGAATTTTGGAGTTGAGAAACTAAATTGCAAATCTCCCAAATAGGCTTTCACTAAATTTGTTATTGACATTGGTACTCTGAAAAAATCAAATGCTACCCAAAGAAGCTCATGTGGCACTGAACCACATGCATTAGCCAAATCCAGGAATGTCACATGGAGCTCCTTCCTCTCCTTTTTAGCTGACTGAATTCGTTGCCAGATAACATTGTTGTGTTCTAAGCATCCTGAGAACCCTGGAATGCCCGCTTTTTTAACTAAAGTGTCAATGAAGCCATTCTTTAATAGGTAGGTGGACAATCTCTGGGCAATAATGCTGAAGAAAATCTTACCTTCAACGTTTAATAGTGAAATAGGACGAAACTGACTGATGCTTGTAGCATCTTTTTCCTCAGGTATAAAGACTCCACCTGCTCTGCGCCATGCTCTAGGTACAACCTGTTTTTCCCATGCCACTTTTATCAATTTCCACAGAATTCGCAGAACTCCTGAAGCACTCTTGTACACTCTGTACGGAACTCCATTAGGCCCTGGAGATGATGAAGCCCTTGCCTTTCTCACAGCCTGCTCTACCTCTTTCCACTTAGGTGCACAGACCTCCATTTGGCATTCTGGTGGGTTGATAGGTGGTATGTCTGATGGAATTGACATAGGTTCATGCCTTTTTGCATCTGTATGCGTTTCCTCCAAATATCTCTCTAGCTCAACCCTAGATGCTTTCAAAGTGCCATTCTTCTCCCTGGTGAATAACTTCTTTACGAATTTGAATGGGTCTTTATAGAAATTAGCCCTCGCACGTTCCTTCTTTTTGTAGCGTTTCCGTAGGCGCTCAGCTCTGCGTAATGTTGCCAGCTTGTCTTTTATGGCCCTTTGTAAGAGATTGAGTCCCTCCTTCTGACTTTGTTCTGCTCTTTTCCATTGCTTCCTCAGCTGTCTCCTTTCTCTAACCCTTCAATTTTCTGCTGCCGTCTAGACATTCCAGGAGTAGTTTGTACTTTTTCCTTCCTTTTTTCCACACCAAACCTCTAACTTCCATATGCGTAAATGATGTCCTTAAATTTATCCAGCTTCTTTTCAACTGTACCAGTTAATCTTTCCAATGCAAAGCATAGATCTGTGTTTACCGTGTCCCATGCAGTTTTCTCACAAGCTCTTGGCCATCTAACTCCAGGCCTATGCCCGTTGAGGTTCTTTTCTCTATTATGCTGGTTAGTCTGACCGGGTTCACAAGTATGAATATGTTCATCACTAACTGTGCAAGCCCTCCTCTCCTCTGTGACAGGGGTGCTGATATCCTGCGAGCTGTGGTTTGCTTCCTGTCGCTGGATTTCATTCGACTGACTTGACTGACTTCGTAAGAAGTACTGATCAATGCGAGGCCCTTGTCCCTTCTCCCTCAAGCATTTCATTTTCCCTTGATGAACCTTCAAACCCCTGACCGTTGTCGCCTTGCTCCAGCCACAGACACAAATTTGGAGTTCAATGACTTTACTAACTGCAGATCTTGAACTAGTCTTACTCTCCATACTCATATCCGTTTCCATTCCTAAGTCGTTAACCATGTTGTCCAACATTGAGGAACTCACTCTCAGGCCCATTTTGTCCTTACATTCTTGCAAAAATAACTCCATGTCATCCCTGAACACAAAATGAAATAGAAAGGGCCATGCTTGTCTCATTGTCAATAATTCCGCCCTTCCCTCACTTCCGGTTCTGGCGCTGGGGTTCTGAAACTGGTGGTGCTGCGGGTCTGCAGCTGGATATATTTCCCTTAGTTTCGAAATGGTTTAGGTACAAGGTGATCGCGTTGAAAATAAAGACGTTAATCTAGCATTAGAAGCTCATTTGAAACATTGCCGCGGCTCATTTAAGAAAATGACAGCTCCGAAGAGACGCCGCTTTAGTTTGAGGTAGTGCTAACAATAATAAAGAAAGATGATGATCATCATCACTTTATCTGTTACCACTGAAATGTAGATGTAATGTATTTCCAAATCTAAGCCCATCTTATGCGGATTCGTTTAGTCTACTGTCTATAATAGCCTAATTTAGAGATCACTTTTTTTTAACCGACTACCGACAACTTTGATCGGTTAACGTTGATAAGGTCAACCATCGGTCAAACGGTCATCGGTGTTGTGAACTAATTTCTTCTAAAGTGTAGAAAAGTCAGAAGCGCAGACCAGGAGACGTTGAGGTATCTTTTCAAGCAGAAGTTCTTTATTTCGTCGCTGTAGCATCTCAATCTCGTCTAACTAAGGGAAACGTTCCCTTGCAATTTATACATTTAGGGGCAGGGCTTAACATTGTGATGGAGCAAACTCGTATACATGTTTAGGAAACCTGTATTAACCTGAAAGTGATAACTTATTCAAACACTGAGACTCAAGAACAGGAATGACAGGACTCTCTCTTGCTGAGACAAAAGCTCACGAGAGTCCCCAAGAGTTTCAGTAATCTGTTTCATTTAACTTACAATAGAAAGAAACAGGTCTGGCGGCTGTATAGAGAGAAACAGAACAGGACAGGAATCTCGTGCTCAACCGCTGAATGCTAAATTCAATCTACAGAACTTTCTCAGTTTATATACTATAGGATTAGAAGCTAAATTAAACATTTTAATAAATTTGTAACACCACATTTCTCCCTTTGAGAGTTCTAATAACTCTCACAAAATACAAATTTAGACACTTAAAAGTTCATTCTTGTAACTTGTGATCGTTACAGGCACATAAGGCATGCTCTGTTTTTGCTTTTCTGTAATTGCATGCTGACACAGAAACAAACATGCAATTAGGGTTTGTGAAGTTCTTACGGGTAGTCATTTGTTGAATGAAAACACTTGATACTGTGGACTCATAGATAGTACGCCAGTAGAACAAACAACAACATAATTGCTATTTCCTTTATCCACAGCCAGGGTTTACCAATCAAGTTTCCGAACCATGAAGAATTATCTTCAGTCATCTTGTGTTGAAAAATCAAGAATGTCTTTGTAGGGGATCTACAAATTTGTGATTAAAATTGTGAAGACTTTTATTTTGACGTTTGACACGGGCGCCGCCATTTTGGGTTATGACAAGTCGCACGAGGAGAGAGTGGAGAAGAGCAGCGGCAAGCTGAAAGTGAACGTCGATCTCGGGTAGTCAGTCACGATAAAAAGTCGAGTTTAGACCCGTGACATACTTAAGAGCTGCATGACGTGGCGTCTGAGTGTTTGTTTATGTGAACAAGGTTGTTTAAGTGAGTGTTAAAACAAGTTTTCTGCCGTGTTCGTGGGTGAAGCTGGGCAAAAGACCTGTTAGTTTCATAAAGTTTCAGCCGCGAAGGAGTTGAACACTCTCGCGTTTTCTTTGTTTAAACAGTTTTTGTTTCATTTTGCTCAAACGAACGTGAAACTGTGAAAACTGTCACCGATCGAGTGGAAGATTTGCTGTGTCGTCGGATAGAGTTACGTGTTGTTAGTCTTCTCATTGCGCCCCATCAGCTGAGATTGCGGCCTCGTCGAGTTAAGTGGCTGTCACCAGGATCGCGAGGACAATCTCAGAGGGTTTAGTGAATGAAGAGACATTACCCTGCCTTCCGTAGGACATCATTCAGCAACTCATCCCCGAGTTGAAAGTGGTGAAGTACACTATTTTTCCTTTTCTACTGAAAACTGGTAAGCAAATACCAATTTTTGTCTATGAGTGATCGGAACTGAACTGTTCAATCATACAGTTATCTATCCTGAAACCGTGATAAGTGAATTTGCCTGCAAAGGGATTCATGGACTGTTTTTTTGTACACTATAACTGCCTTTTTTGAACACGTGAACTCATAAGTGGACAAGCTTACTTTCTTTTTCTCTTTTCCTGGATTCTTGAGTTGGATTTTTGGATATTTTTGAACCGAATTGGAGTGAACTTTTCTTAAGTGAACTTCTGAATCAGAGTGATCATCCAAGTGAACTTTGTCTGTAAGATTGAGCCAACTGAATGAATCTGTAAACTGTTTCAGTTAGGTGACTCTGTTGGAGTCAACTGAAACCAATACAAATTTATTGATTCTTTTTCTTTCTTTATTGTTTTCTACATTTTTAGGTGTTCAAGCACGAAGTGCTGAAAACCTATTGTAATTGTAAGGATTTTTATTAGGTGTTCAAGCACGAAGTGCTGAAAACCTATTGTATTTGTACTGATTTTTATTATTATTATTATTATTATTATTATTATTCTTCTTCTGCCGTAAAACGCATCGTGCACAACAAACCGTAAGTGCTGGAGCTCTGAAACTTTGTCAGATGGTAGTACAAAAATCGAGGAGAGCCTCAGAAAGTATGACCCCGATTGGCCTATAGGTGGCGCTACAGCAATCAATTGCGCGAAACTGCTCATAACTCCTAAACCGTATGTCGTAGACTCAAGTGTCTTATATCATTGGAAAGCTGGAGGCCTGAAGAACAAAACGTATATCTCCGATTTCATTTCCGGTATGCAAATTTTTCCGCCATTTTGAATTTTGTCAAAAACCTACTTTTGCGAACTAGTCCCTGGTTTTTTGCCCGATCAAAACCAGACAAATGCATACATGTTCTCTGGAGTCTGAATATCAATATTCATTGAAAAAAAGTTGAATTTTCGATTCACGGTCGCTAGGGGGAGTAAAATGATCGTTGTGGGAGGAGCCTATTTTACTAAAATGGCTATAACTCGAGAAAGAAATGAGATATCTTCACCAAACTTGGAACACATGTGTATGAGTTCAATCTGAGGTCACAGTAAAAAAATCGCTTCGACCTAACACTAGGTGGCGCTATAACACACAAAAAACCTAAATGGGGCTATGACAACCTGACCGTTAGTCCGATTGACTTGAAAATTGGTATGCAGTGTCTTGGTCCAAGGTGCCATGTATGTGTATGAGGAAATTGGCGTAACTCAAAAAACATGGCCGCCATCGGCCAATGAATTTGAGCACCTATTAGACGAGGTTAACGGAGGCCAATCGGAACGAAACTCGATGGGCATGTTCGACTCATGGCCAAAGAGGTCTGTAAGAGTTTTGAAAGAAATTGGCCACTAGTTGGCGCTAACGAGTTTTACGGCTCTGTAATCACGTGGTGTTGCACACATCCCCAAAATATGCATATCATTTGATACATCTCCTCAGGTTGAACAACTTTGCCTCTAGAACCATTGCTGTCAATCAAATCGTTCATTAAATATTCACGAATATGTTAAAAACCTACTTTTGCGAACTAGTCCCTGGATTTTCGCCCGATCGGAACCAGACCAGTCTAGGACAATTCTCTGGACTCTCTAGATCAATAATCATTGAAAAAAAGTTGAACTTTTGCATTTTTCGTATGGCTATAACAGGGTCATTTAGAAAAGGGGCGTGTCAAATACACACAAAAGCCTATAAATCATAAATAAAAACTCAGAACTTGACAAAAAATGATGAGCATATGTGTCATACCATGGTGAAGAAGCATGCAAAGTTTCATGGAGATCGGACAATAGGTGGCGCTATAACTGTTGAAAAGCTTTAAAACCATGCATTTCCTATGGTAAATTGCCTGTATTGGCTGTAAATGGCCTTTTCCATCTATGATCATAAAATCTTAATGTTTAAAACCGGTGCAGTACAATTCTCTGGACTCTCTACATCAATAATTATCAGAAAAGGTTGAACTTCTTCATTTGAATGGCTATAATAGTGTAAATTGGATGGCTGTAACATTTTGGATGGCTATAACAGCCAATAAGTGGTATTTTACTGCCCCCTGCTGTCATTTCATCATACTACTCCCTAATATTGTTATATATAATTGAAATGTAGACTTTATTAAATCATTATTTTAACATTTACAATCACATTTTGTCCAAATTCATCTATTGGAGTATTATGGACTGCATTTATTTATTTTATTTATTACTATTTACAATTGTGTCACAGGAAGGCTAAAATACGAAAGTATAACGTTGGGCCACGCCCCCCAAGTACAAATTCACTCATAACTCGAAAACAGAAAGTCTCTGCACGCTAGGTAAGGTTCTCTCGGGGTTCTTGATCCAAATCTATCGTCGCGGGGCTCGGGAACGCCCCCCGCGACGAATTCTTAGTTAATATTAACTAATGTAGTTAACATTAACTAAGAATGAACAATACTCCTTCAGCATTTGTTAATCTTTGTTAATGTTAATTTCAACATTTACAAATACTTTATTAAAATCTTGTTAACATTAGTTAATGCACTGTGAACTAACAGCTGGATTTGTATTAACTAATGTTAACAAAGATGAACAAAAACAGTAACAAATGTATTGCTCATGGTTCATGTTAATTAATACATTAACTACTGTTTAATAAATTAACCTTATTGTAAAGTGTTACCGACATTTTTAATCTTTTTTATCAGCTTTCAGCATTGGCTAACAAACAAACGCTTAAAGCTATTTTTTTATTAGTTTTAATATAGTTTTATATTATTACATAACAAAGAAATATGTTAAATGCATGCTTATACACCATTAAAAGAGATTTTCACAATAACATATCCCGTGTGTGTGTGTGTAAGCATATGTCTACATATGAAGCACTTGTGTGACCAGCAGAGGGCAGTAGAAGACCACTTATTGGCTCACTTTCATTTTGACACACTTGATTAGGGATGGGAATTGATAAGAATTTAACAATTCCGATTCCATTATCGATATTGCTTATCGATTCGATTCCTTATCGATTCTCTTATCGATTCTCATTGGGTGAGGGAATAAGTACAAATTTGTTTGTTTGTATTAACTTATTGAACTTATAACTTATTTTGTTTGTTAATTATTATTAACTCGCTGACACAGCACAGAGTATTAGGGGTGTGAACCTACAATGGTCTCACGGTTCGGTTCGATTACGATTATCATGTTATCGATTCAGTTTAATTTGATATCTCGATGCATCTACATGCACTGCATCCTCAATTTTACTTCAAAAGTGATGTGTGTGTGCGTGCGCGTGTTCACCCGTTCGTGAAGTCGCAGTGACAGAAACAGTGACATTCCAGTTTAAGTTGTGTGTGCGCGCGCGCGTCTCATATGAGTATGTGCCTGGAGAGTTTTGCGCATCTCGTGTGTGTAGAGTTTGCATGTATGCGTGAGCGACTTTAGGTGTGTCGTTGTGCATTTCATATGTATTTGTTTGAGCATTCAGCAGTATACATGTATGTTTGACTACTTAGTATACGTGTATATGCAAGTGTTTCATATTTGTGTGCGTGAATGAAGTTTGATTTAAGCCCTAGACGGCACCTCATATATTGTCGTCTTTTCGCGTGAAATATAACCAAACGAGCGCTTCTGCCTCGATGTTATGTTTGATGCGTTCTGAATCAAAATAACGCAGCTCGTGTGTGACGTCATGACACATTTGCAACGAGCGGAACCGATAAGCGGAATCGTTAAGCAGGTATACTAACGGTTCCAGGGAATTGGTTAACTGGGCACCGGTTCTGAAGAAGAAACATGGTAAATCATTGTAAACAATACTATTACATGGTGTATCATGGCAAATCATGCTATAATCCTGCGGTAAATCATTCTTACAGGGTATCCGCGGGTCCTTAAAAAGTCTTAAAAAGTCTTAAATTAGATTTAAAAAATTTATGGCCTTAAAAAGTCTTAAAAAGTCTTATTTTGACTTATGAAAGGTCTTAAATTTTCAATGGCAATTTGAGTTAGACATATCTAAATGTTTTCCAAATTAAAACTATCTAATTAGCGTACTTTTTTATTTACTATTCGTTCTTTGTGGATTTGCTCGTTCACGTGACATTTCGCGTCACATTCGCGCCAGCATTACGTCTGTCTCCTGCACGCGAAACAGCAGGAGAGGAGAAGAAAGCTGGTTAATTTCAGTTCAATTGTAAGTTCATTCTTTATGTGCGTAGTGGTGTGCGATGTGTATTGTCTATTATGATATTGTAATCATTGTTTTACTTTAACGTTAACTATGTACGAGGGCGCACTGCGAGCTGACATCGCATTTGTCTCTCATGCTTGCTTTCACTTCGTGATGTGTCAGTGCAGTTATAGGTATGTTCCCTAATAGACGTATAAAGTTTTTGTATTTTATATATCATATGTTGTTATCATACAATATTACATCAGCAAGAGGGCTGTTTTCCCGTGCACAATAGCAAATATGATATTTATTTTATAACAGTTAAATTAACATTGTTACATTTTATAAACAATATTGTTTGTTTTCCCTTTATTTCGCTGACGAGAATTTCAAAATGAAACCGTAGCAGAGACTCAATGCAAAAGACAGCGATGATTTCTTGACTGAAATCCGCGTTTTGAACGAATCATTTTAACGATTCAATGAACAATCACTTGCAGTTCCTGAATGAATCAGCCGTTTGAACAAATCGTTTGTATGAATGACTCCCTGAGACCAGGGGCGTAATTTGTGGGGGGGATGGGGGGGATATAACCCCCCCAATATTTAAATCTATGCATTACAACCCCCCATTATTTATACCATGATCACAATATCAGGAGGCATACCCGAACTTCAACCCCCCCAATGTTCAAACCAAATCTACGCCCTTGCCTGAGACAGTGACTTGCCGCCACCTACTGGCGGGTTTAGTTTCACATTTAAAGTACCCTGTAATTAAAATGTTACAATTAGAAATCAGTTCATATTTAAATATTGAATTAATAATTGAAAGAATTGAATATATCATAGCTTTATTTATGCAATTGTAAATGGAGTATAAATATATTAATGCCAGTTCTGATGCTGCTTCTGTGTCTCCTCTGCACTGCAAAGATGGATTTTGATTTAATGATTTAATATAACTGGTAACAGTGGTATTGTGTTATTATTCTAATATAATTTAATTTGAATGTTAGAATTTGACATAAAAGGTGATGCATACCTCTAAGTAAAAAAAAAAAAAGAAAGTCCATATATGGGTGAAAATGCCCCTGGAACTCAATTTAAGGTTGCAAATATTGCCCTTTAATAAAAAAATGTTAATTCCTTTCACTGCTGTGAACTGACCACTGCATAGAATATGAAAAATATGAATATCTTCGTGAGTCAGCTGTCAACAACAGGCCTAAACCAGCCATGGTACCAGTACACAAACACAATCAGTAAAATATCATCTAATTATCATCAACAAAACTTTGAAAATATTGAGACATTTTTTTTTTAATATTGTGCACCCCTAATGTAAGGTATTAATTTTGATTTCTTCAGGTCTTAAAAAGGTCTTAAAAAGCCTTAAATTTGACTTTAAAGGTGAACTAAGTAACTTTTTTACCTTAACCGAACAGCTTTGGAGTCATTGTAATGTTTATATTACTGATTTCGTGTTGAATGGTGGTCGTCTCGCACCCCCCTGGTGCCTGTGAGCCGCAAAACCACCCTTGCAACTTTGGGCCGGCGAGCCGCCGGCCTGAGTGTTAGGAAGTATCGTGTGATATCAGGTCTCGCGAGGTAACAAATTGCTTTACGGCAAAAAAACAGATCTGATAAAATTCTGATAAAATGAGCATCAAACAGAAATAACCCGGCGCCGTATACATGTGGTGTTGGGCGCGCGCAGCTCTTAAAGGGGCCATACCTTATTTCCACTCGTTACAGCGTCCATCCCACTGAACAGGTACCGGTGTACAGGGGGAGGGGATCCGGCCGTGAGTGCGAGCCATCTCTGCGTGAGTGCTATTCACGACAGTACAAGAGCTCCACAGCGACTCTAGGGGTCGCTGTTTGACAAAAACGGAATTCTTACTGAGCGCTGCTTTAAGAAGTGTGCAGATACCCTGTTCTAGAATGTGGTATATCATGGTAAATCATCCTATAACATGGTAAATCATGCTAGAATCATATTAAATCATACTAGAATATGTTCAATTGTGGTAAATCATGAACTTTTGCATTTTTCGTATGGCTATAACAGAGTCATTTAGAAAAGGGGTGTGTCAAATACACACAAAAGCCTATAAATCATAAATAAAAACTCAGAACTTCACAAAAATTGGTGAGCATATGTGTCATAACATGGTGAAGAAGCATGCAAAGTTTCATGGAGATCGGACCATAGTTGGCGCTATAACTATCAAAAAGCTTTAAAACCATACATTTCCTATGGTAAATTGCCTGTATTGGCTGTAAATGCTGATCTCTTAAATGAATGTTCAGATCTCCTTTTAAAAAGGTCAAGAACATGTGTAATATCACTCTGAACGGCATTGAAAAATTTCAGACAAATCAGACAAAATTTGCCTCTATAATTAATTGTCACAGGAAGCCTCAAAACGAAAGTAAAACATTGGGCCACGCCCCCCAAGTACAAATACACTCATAACTCGAAAACGGAAAGTCTCTGCGCGCTCAAATTTTGATGGTAAGGTCCTCTCGGGGATCTTGATCCAAATCTATCGTCGCGGGGCTTGGGAGCTCTTGATCCAGACCATCTAGATCCTTGTTGGAAAGGGCCCGTCCTCATCTAGCTTCGATTCGAGTTTGGTGCGATTTGGCCTGGGCATTCCCGAGATATAAGCCCACAAAGATATGCATTTAAATGGACATTACTCCCGCCCCCAATCACCCAGCAACACCGGGATGGTCTTGATCAACAGAGCTCCTCTAACACTATCTAAGTTCTGAGTTTCAGATTTTTTCACTTTCTCCTTCCCGAGATATAAGTAAAAAAAAAAAACGAATTTCCCGTCATTCATTTCAACCGTTTATGTAGGCTGTAAAACCGCTGTTGTCCACTAGAGGGAGCAACAGCATTACATATTTTTAATCTTTTTAACCAGTTTTCAGCAATGGCTAACAAACAAATGCTTAAAGATATTTATTATGTTGGAAATAATATTTATAATAAATAATATAATATTAAATAATGATTTATTAGAAAGTTTAATATTTTTACATCACAAATAAATATCTGAAATGCTTAAGGACCACAAAAAGAGATTTTCACAATATCATAACCCAAAATTGTGTGTGTGTGTGTGTGTGTGTGAGCATGCATAATGGAATTCACATTGAAAGACTGGTTTGCTTTAGTGCACAATACTGATTAAACCAAGTAGTTCAAAATAAAAGTGGTACTATAGCAATAAGTGGTCTTCTACTACCCTCTGTTGGACATTATACTTATTAATAGTCTTTTCACATGTGCTTTTGCATTCATATATTTAGACACTAAAAAATAACCTTATGTGACAAAATACTATAATAACACAATCATATTTTGTCTTTCAATTCACTTTACTGTTCTGAAGCTTCACATAATTGCTAGCAACGTGGTAAATCATGGTAAATCACGAAAGAAACATGGTAAATCACAGTAAATAATATTATTACATGGTGTATCATGGTAAATCATGCTAGCAATGTGATTAATCATGGTAAAGCATGATACAATCCTAGTAAATCATCATTACATGGTAAATCAAGGTAAACTTAAGACAAATCAAGGTAAACTATGATAAAGCATGCTAGAATCATATTACATCATAGGCTACTAGAATGTGTTCAATTGTGGTAAATCATGCAAGAACAGGGTAAACCATGGTGAATCATACTAGAACTCGGTATATCATAGTAAACTATGGTAAATCATACTGTAACATAGTAAATCATTAACAATCACACTGAAATGTTGTATATCATGGCAAATCATGCTAAAACATGGTCTATTCCATCTATGATGTCAGTGGTTAAATGCTTGCTACATAAACCTTAATGTCTTTTGATGCTTTTGAGTTGAACTGTCTTAACTGTCTTAACTGTCTTAAATGCTTGAACACCGCTAAATGCTGCTAGCAGCTTTAATTATTATTATTATTATTATTATTCTTCTGCCGTAAAACGCATCGTGCAGACCAAACCGTAAGTGCTAGAGACTTGAAACTTTGTCAGATGGTAGTACAAAAATCGAGGAGAGCTTATCAAATTATGAGCCCGATTGGCCCATAGGTGGCGCTATAGCAACCAATTGCGCGTAACTGGTCATAACTCCTAGACCGTAAGTCGTAGACTCAAGTGTCTTATATCCCTGGAAAGCTGGTCACCGGACGAAAAAAACGTATATCTCCGATTTCATTTCCGTCATGATAGATTTTCCGCCATTTTGAATTTTGTCAAAAAACGACTTTTGCGAACTAGTCCCTGATTTTTCGCCCGATCGGAACCAAACCAGTGCACAAATGTTCTGTGGAGTCTGAATATAAATTATAATCGAAAAAAAGTTGAAATTTCGATTTCTGGTCGCTAGGGGGCGCAAAAAGAATGTTGTGGGAGGAGCCTATTTTACTAAAATGGCTATAACTCGAGAAGTAAATGAGATATCTTCACCAAACTTGATACACGTGTGTATGAGGACAGTTTGAGGTCACAGTAAAAAAATCGCGTCGATCTAACACTAGGTGGCGCTATAACATGAAAAAAACATATAAAGGGCTGACCGTTAGTCCGATTGACTTGAAAATTGGTATGCAGTGTCTTGGTCCAAGGCCCCATGTATGTCTATGAGGACATTGGCGTATCTCAAAAAACATGGCCGCCATTGACCAATGAATTTGAGACGAGGTTAACAGAGGCCAATCGGAACGAAACTCGATGGGCATGTTCGACTCATGGCCTAAGAGGTCTGTAAGAGTTTTGAAAGAAATCGGCCACTAGTTGGCGCTAACGAGTTTTACGGCTCTGTAATCACGTGGTGTTGCACACATCCGCCCAAAATGCATATCATTTGATAGATCTCCTCATGGTGAACAACTTTGCCTCTAGAACCATTGCTGTCAATCAAATCGTTCATTAAATATTCACGAATATGTTAAAAACTTACTTTTGCGAACTAGTCCCTGGTTTTTCGCCCGATCAAAACCAGACCAGTCTAGGGCAATTCTCTGGACTCTCTAGATCAATAATTATCAAAAAAAAGTTGAACTTTGCCCTTTGGTTCACTGTAACAGGGTCATTTAGAAAAGGGGCGTGTCAAAATACACTCAAAAGCCTATAAATCATAAATGAAAACTCAGAACTTGACAAAAATTGATGAGCATATGTGTCATACCATGGTGAGGAAGCATGCAAAGTTTCATGGAGATCGGACCATAGGTGGCGCTATAACTGTTAAAAAGCTTTAAAACCATATATTTCCTATGGTAAATTGCCTGTATTGGCTGTAAATGGTCTTTTCCATCTATGATCGTAAAATTTTCATATCTTAATGTTTAAAACCAGTGCAGTACAATTATCTGGACTCTCTAGATCAATAATTATCAGAAAAGGTGTAATTTCTTCATTTGAATGGCTATAATAGTGTAAATTGGATGGCTATAACATTTTGGATGGCTATAACAGCCAATAAGTGGTATTTTACTGCCCCCTGCTGTCATTTCATCATACTACTCCCTAATATTGTTATATATAATTGAAATTTAGACTTTATTAAATCATTATTTTAACATTTACAATCACATTTTGTCCAAATTCATCTATTGCTCTGTACTCTCTAGAACATTAATTATCAGAAAATGTATAACTTGTAATGTATAACATTTGGATGACTATAATAGGGTCACTTCAATATGTAGCCTTGACCGAAAGCCAATATCTTTTCAATGAATGCTCATAGCTTCTTAAAAAAAGGTCAAGCATGGCTAACAGCCAATAAGTGATATTTTACTGCCCCCTGCTGTCATTTTCATCATACTACTCCCTAATATTGTTATAGTTCATATTTAGACTTTCTAAAACCATTATTTTAACATTTACTATCACATTTTGTAAAAATGCATCTATTGGAGTATTATGGACTGCATTTATTTATTTTATTTATTACTCTTTACAATTGTGTCACAGGAAGGCTGAAAACAAAAGTTTTTATTTATACAACTGTATATAGTCTGTAATACCACTGTTGTCCAATAGATGGAGCAGCAGTATTATACAAATGCTGAAGGAGTATTGTTCATTCTTAGTTAATGCTAACTAATGTAGTTAACATTAACTAAGAATGAACAATACTCCTTCAGCATTTGTTAATCTTTGTTAATGTTAATTTCAACATTTACAAATACTTTATTTAAATCTTGTTAACATTAGTTAATGCACTGTGAACTAACATGAACTAACAATGAACAGCTGGATTTGTATTAACTAACGTTAACAAAGATGAACAAAAACAGTAACAAATGTATTGCTCATGGTTAGTTAATGTTAATTAATACATTAATGTTTAATAAATGAACCTTATTGTAAAGTGTTACCGACATTTTTTATCTTTTTTATCAGCTTTCAGCATTGGCTAACAAACAAATGCTTAAAGCTATTTTTTATTAAAAAAATACCAAAGTGGTATTTTACTGCCCCTTGCTGTCATTTCATCATACTACTCCCTAATATTGTTTTATAATTCATATTTAGAATTTCTAAAATCATTATTTCAACGTTTACAATTTTTTTTCTCCAAATTCATCTATTGGAGTATTATGGACTGCATTTATTTATTTTATTTATTACTATTTACAATTGTGTCACAGGAAGGCTGAAAACGAAAGTATAACGTTGGGCCACGCCCCCCAAGGACAAATTCACTCATAACTCGAAAACAGAAAGTCGCTGCACGCTCAAATTTTGATGGTAAGGTTCTCTCGGGGTTCTTGATCCAAATCTATCGTCGCGGGGCTCGGGAACGCCCCCCCGCGAATCGCTAATTCGTGAGACCCACGATTTCAAACGGCTGTAACTCCCGACCTAGACTACCTAGATCCATGTGACAGAGCTTGTTGGAAAGGCCCTGTCCTCGTCCTTCGATTCGAGTATGGTGCGATTTGGCCTGGGCATTCCCGAGATATAAGCCCACAAAGATATGCATTTCAATGGACATTAGGCCTACTCCACGGCCCCAATCACCCATCAACACCGGGATGGTCTTGTTCAACAGAGCTCCTCTAACACTATCTAAGTTCTGAGTTTCAGATTTTTTCATTATCTCGTTCCCGAGATATAAGTGAAAACCAAATTTCCATTCATTTATTTCAACTGTATATAGTCTGTAATACCACTGTTGTCCAATAGATGGAGCAGCAGCATTATACAAATGCTGAAGGAGTATTGTTCATTCTTAGTTAATGTTAACTATGTTAATCTTTGTTAATGTTAATTTCAACATTTACAAATACTTTATTAAAATCTTGTTAACATTAGTTAATGCACTGTGAACTAACCTGAACCAAAGAGTATAGAAGAACAAGAGGCGAAACTCCGATGCTTTTCTGGTAACAGCCACTAGGTGGCGCGGCCGCCATTTTGGGGTGAAAATTCCAACTGGAGTTACTGGGCAACAGCACAGATAACAGTTTTTTAGGTAGTTTTTCTTGCATTTTTATGCAACTTTACACATTTACTACTATTATTAGTTACCAACTCCACTAGGCCTGAAATATATTTTGTACGTTTTAATCCCCTGGATCGTGCTACAAACATGATGATCTTAACATTATCCATTGGTGTGTCCGTTATCTGTGTTTTTTTTTGTTTACATAGGCTTGCTTTAACGGTCATTAATATAAAATAGTACTGCAAAAAAAAAAAACAGTTTACTGTAAAGCTATTCTATTGCTGTTATATATTTATTGTCCAACATTTACATTTTAGTACAATTACATTTATTTGCTGAATTCATTTATTTCATTGAACTTATTTTTGTATGTAAGGTTATGTGTACCTCCTGGGAAACGGTCTAACGTTATAACTTTATGAACTTACATCACTTTATTCTTCTTACCTGTCACACTTAATGTAGAGATTAATATAATTAATTAAATCCTTGAACTTCCCTGTCTCAAGTTATGTGGGGGAAAAGCCTAGTAGCAACTTCTTTTTAACGGATATAACGTTAACTGTTGTGAATTAAAATAATCACCTAATTATTTCAACCTAAAAATGACCTCTGCACTGGACTAAATAAATGTATAATATATGACTGCCGAGTCGCTTTCACCCCAAAATGGCGGACGCGTAGGGCTGCTGCTGGGCGCTGGTGTTGCAATGGAACGTTCTATTGGCTTTCACTTCTTGTCAATATACGTTCTTTGCCTGAACTAACAATGAACAGCTGGATTTGTATTAACTAACGTTAACACTAGAAGTGCCAGAATTCCATAACTACTAGAACTGCCACAAGCGGTCATTTTGACCGTTAGATTGCAAACTCTATATCTTTAATGATAAATACCCAATTGAGAGATTAATGCATTTGTTGTATTAAGATATCTTTTAAAAACAAAACAACACCAAACTGTACATTTTAAAAAGTTTAATTATACATTTATAAATAATAATATCAGTAGCCCGTAATTATCGCATAGGGCCTATTCACAACAGAGCTATATTTCCATATCCCTTCAACATAACTCAGAACAAGATAATAACAACTAAAAGTATCTTATTTAGATATTCTTTTGACAGTGAGAGAGACAATGTCATGGTTTATGAATTCGCTGTCTCCTTTCTCGTCTTGTTGTGTGTGTGTGTGCGTGGTCGCTGATCAATGCAGCTTATCAGCACGTGCGCTCTGATCAACGCGCCAGCTGCAACTGATCAGCGATTCGACCCTTTTCAGTGTTACTGTTCTCGCCTAGTCTTTGGGTGTTTCTCAAAACCAAGAATGCAAAGAACGGACTTGTGTTCTTGGGGAGAACGCTCTTGCTAGTTGTTCTTGGAAGAATGAACTCACAAGCTAACGAGCACACAGAACGCTGCTGACAGTTTGAGACGATGTGTTCTTGCTGGTATTGCGCAATAATACCCCCGCACAGACACCGTCTGCAGTACCCAAACATAACGAGAATTATTGACGATAACAGCCAGGCTGCAATGGTCTCTTGGCTGTGGGGAAAAACGAGTCTGTGAGCAAACTGGCCGGTTGGCTCGATAGCTAACGTTACACCCGCAGGCGCTTATGGAGATTCTCACTTCCGAAAACGTTTGAGCACATTTTCGATTAGCCATACATTTTCGTAAAAATGCCAATATTTGAAATCTACACAGTTGATTTCTCGCATCAAATGTTCTCAGAAGTGAATTTAGTGATGAAATAGTGTACGTAATTGTAGAAAAACGAAATACTGTATTGACCTGCCTCTCCTTCCTCGAATGCCGAATTGAATGCTGGGATATTTCTGCCGTCAAGTTCACACAAGTTACCAACCGATGCATCCTCGGTAAAATGGGCGTGTCAAGAACACATCCGGGATTTTTAACTGTTCTTGCCAAAATGCAAACTTGTGTATTGGGACAGTACTTGGGCCACAAAAGATGACGTTTCACAAGAACACAAGGACACAAGTACAGACAAGACCACAGATTGAGAAAGGCCCTTTGTCAGATCGTTGTGGATTTTTCCTGCGTGTTTGTTCCCTGCCTGTATCCGTTTTCCGTGTGTCATCCCGTGTTCAGCACTCCTGGTTCAGCACTCACTCCAGCGTCCCTGTGCTGCCAAGGGCTTCATACCGGACATTTGCACACCTTAACTCTCCCAGCATCTGACCAGCTCTCAATAAACATATCTGTCATTTTGCAATTGAATCTTCTGATTATTTCCTAATAGACAAAGGTCAACCGCGAGAAATGTAACAAAAGAATACCGCAAAATTCAGTGCGGTCAATATGACCGTCTATGGCCGAAATAGGTAAATATGTTCATTTGTTTGTTTGCCTTATGTGTAATTTATATTAAAAACATTTTAAATGAAAATACAGACACTTTTAGGAAAAGTCAGGTACCAGCAGGATTTTATTTATTTTTTCAACAAAGTTATTGCAGATATAAAATTCAAAACGGTCAAAATGACCGTCGTGGCCGTTCTAGTGTTAACAAAGATGAACAAAAACAGTAACAAATGTATTCCTCATGGTTAGTTCATGTTAATTAATACATTAACTAATGTTTAATAAATGAACCTTATTGTAAAGTGTTACCGACATTTTTAATCTTTTTTATCAGCTTTCAGCATTGGCTAACAAACAAACGCTTTAAGCTATTTTTTTATTAGTTTTAATATAGTTTTATATTATTACATCTCAAAGAAATATGTGAAATGCATGCTTATACACAATTAAAAGAGATTTTCACAATAACATATCCCATGTGTGTGTGTGTGTGTGTGTGTGTGTGTGTGTGTGTAAGCATATGTCTACATATGAATGCAAAAGCACTTGTAAAAAACACTTTATTAATAAGTACAGTGGCCAGCAGAGGGCAGTAGAAGACCACTTATTGGCTCACTTTCATTTTGACTCACTTGATTTTCACCAGTTTTCTGCACTAAAGCAAACCAGTTTTTCCATGTTAACTATTATAACACAATCATATTTTGTCAAAGTTTATCACTTCATTTTTATTGACACTTCACATTAATGCTAGCAATATGGTGCATCATGGTACATCACAATAGAAACATGGTAAATCATTGTAAACAATACTATTACATGGTGTATCATGCAAATCATGCTACAATCCTGCGGTAAATCATTCTAGAATGTGGTATATCATGGTAAATCATCCTATAACATGGTAAATCATGCTAGAATCGTATTAAATCATACTAGAATATGTTCAATTGTGGTAAATCATGCTAGAACAGGATAAATCATGGCGAATCATGCTAAAACATGGTCTATTCTATCTATGATCTCAGTGGTTAAATGCTTGCTATATACAACTTAATGTCTTTTGATGCTTATGTGCTTAACGGCCTTAAAGGCCTTAACTGCTTGAACACCGCTAAATGCTGCTTGCAGCTTTAATTATTTCATTGTGATTTTACTGCATTTGAATCTGTTTGTTTATGCTTCCTGTGAAGGCAAGGAAAGCTGAGAACTAAAATTCATGCAGCAACAATAAATGTCGTTTTTGTTAGTCAAGCTAACACTGTTATAATTTTGAGTTATTTAGGCTATACTAAGGAGTGGGGGCGTCTGACCTATCCTGTTAGATCCGGGGATGGTGGGTTTTGTAGTTAACTAGAATTAACGTGAGTTTTCTACATAAACACGCACACTTCAGGTAGCTGCCGTGCACTGAGTAAATCCTGGAGCCCACCTCGCCGCCTCTTGAGCATTACCAACTTTGCAGCACGATAGGCACAACTTACAACTCAGTAGTTGTACCAGGACCAAAAGCATTGGGTGGGGGGACACAGATCCTGTTGCTCACTCGATCTTCCTTAGTGTATTGCTGAACATTTCCCCCACAAAGTGGCGGCATATTTCCCTCCGCTACATCTTGTTGGATTTTGCATGGACAATCTTGATCATGTCGATGGATGACTGAAGGTTTCGTATGTGGGTCTCTGCATTGTGTTTTTTTTTTCTTTGGTGATAGTTGGCTCGGAAGTGGGTCTAGTTGTTTTCTTGAGGTTGTGTCTTCATACGCAGGTGAGGAGGTCGGTGCATATTGGTCTCAAGCCATCAAGTGGAAGAGTTTTCTCTCTTGCCTGCACAGAGGAATAGAGAAAACAAAAGACAGGAGAGCAGTATTTGTTCAAACACTAGGGTTGTAACTTTTTTTCCGAGTCTGCTATTGTTCCTTCTTTCCCTATTTATTAATGTCTGTGACACCTAAAGAAACACTGAGGTGAGGATGGACTAATGGATGGGGAAGGCCTAGAGGGAGTCTTCACCCTAGGGTTGTCCCCCGAAGCCTGTTGCAATCGGTTCTTCCCCGGGGCTCCTCAATGTTCCGTGTCCTATCCTATCCCTTGATCTGCATAACACAATCGTGCCTTGACATCAGAGTTTCTTTCCCAAGTAGCTAAACTATCCAAGTTGTTTTGCAGGGTTCTAGTGGCCCATGTGACATCTAAGAAAGGCAATGCATTTCTATGCTCTGACAAAAGACCATCAAACCATGTGCGAACGAGGGGACCAAAGTCCTCTAGCACCTTCTCTGAAGTGTTAGCAATCCCACTGTATGCTGCAGCTGACTGACAAAATCGTTCAGTGTACTCACTAACAGTTTCTTCTTTCCCTTGCACACAGTTAGTGATTTTGGACCAGTCTATTTTGGGTCCAACAATGTTCTTTAACACTCTCAGAACTTCTTCTCTCAATTAATCTTTTCTGGCATGTTGTAGTTCAGAAGTAACAGCAGACTCAAAACTGTTGAATTCAGATTCAGTTAGAATTTGTGACATCAGCTGTGTTACTTCTGCCAATGACATGTCGTAGAGACGCATTTTACTGATCAATGCTCTTCTAAATTCAGAAAAATGTGTGCGTACTGAGGGTAAGCTCTTGGATAGTCTTTCTATATCTTTAGGTCCTAACGCTTTTGCGACAGTTTGTATTTGGACAACAGAAGGGTTGGTAGAAACACTTTCATTTCCCTCATTTCCCTGCGATTTTTTCCTAGCACCACACACATTGACTGAATTTAGAGGCTTATCAGTGACTGATTGGATGGCTACATCTGTTTCAAAGAACGCTTGTAAATCAGGGTAAATGTTATCAGGCTGACTTACTTCTTCCACATCAGTTTTTTCTGCATCTTTGTTGCGGTTCAATTTCTTGGTCAACGCGGAAACTCTAGCACGTAGGTCTTTGTTCTCTTTCTCTAGCTCTGAGTTATGCTGAGACTGTTCTGTATTAACCTGTATTAACCTGAAAGTGATAACTTATTCAAACACTGAGACTCAAGAACAGGAATGACAGGACTCTCTCTTGCTGAGACAAAAGCTCATGAGAGTCCCCAAGAGTTTCAGTAATCTGTTTCATTTAACTTACAACAGAAAGAAACAGGTCTGGCGGCTGTATAGAGAGAAACAGAACAGGACAGGAATCTCGTGCTCAACCGCTGAATGCTAAATTCAATCTACAGAACTTTCTCAGTTTATATACTATAGGATTAGAAGCTAAATTAAACATTTGAATAAATTTGTAACACCATCGGTTAACATCCCTAACAGGAATCATGACAGTGTGTGCTTTCTGTGTTTTCTAGCTGACATTGGTAATCTTCTGAAGCAGCTTTTAACGAGATTATTGTTCTATCTCTGGTCCAGCTAAAGTTTACCAGCACAATCTCAGCCATTATATTAAAAAAGCACTAGTGCACAAACCGGCTCAGACCACCCTCATGTATCCCATCATCCTTTTCAGTCCCCAATTTACTCTCCTATTTCACTGACTTTGTAAGATTCAGACCTCTATCCACAGAATATGACATACAATACTCCAAGAAAGATTTTTACAAAACACACTTCAGTACTTATAAGTACAATATGACAGTCATGACTCATTCATTACAGGTGTGTCCCACTATTATAAACCTGTAATACAGATCTGTTCATGAATTCCCTTAAGACCCCACCAAAACATCCCTATTAACCTTTGGCTAAGCCCCGCCCCCCTTAGTTACTGTTGCTATGTCCGACAAACTTCATCTGGGCTCTGGTTTGGTATCAACATGGCTTATGCTGTGACAGCTCTTCCTGCTGAAATTTTATCAAACTTTTATGAAGCAGCAAATAAAGTGTCCGATAGAAGTAGGCAAAAAGGGCTGCAATATACGTTCGAAGGCTATATTCACGACATACAGGTGAAACGCAAGGAACAACAAGGCATCCAAATAGAGGCAAAAGCATAACGTTACCGGTCACAGTCAAAAAATGAACCACCGCATATCCTAATCGAGACGGAGGCTGGGACTAACAATATCAAGGAGCAACACTGTTCATGCAAAGCTGGGTAGGTCTCTATTCACTTCTATAATCGTTATTACAAAGCAAACGGACTACGCGAGTATAACGTTGTATTTATTAGCAGCGTGTGCTAGCGTATCAACAGCCGGTATGAGAACCGAAATCATAACCTAAAACAGCATAAAACTGTCTAACTAGTATAACTTCACAGTAAGGTTAAAAGCAAAAAAGGTGTGCTTGTTGATCCTTGAGGGGTTTAACTTAGCTGACTGTGAGGACGTCCACACAGTTTAATCCATAGACGACACTTGTCAGGATTTGACTTCGGTTTTGGGAAGGGAAAAAACCGGACACCCCCCTCCAATCTCTCTGGGAAACGCGTATCTGTGTTACAAATGCCCCAGGCACAACGTTTAACCATACTTTTGATAAAACTACGACGGTAATCGACTGCCGAGACCAAAAATATGAGACGCCTGTGTTAAAGTCAATGGAGCGCTGTGAAAAAGTGTCGGACCTCTGTGGGAGCTCGTTCTTGGCTGCGCTGTGATTGGTCAATCTACATTCTAGGGTGTGGCTTAGCCAAAGGTGAATTGCAACCCATACTGACCAGTGTTTAATATCAGTAAACAGACAATCCTGCCTGTTTTAACACAAGCACATCACACAAATCACGTTTAATCCTGCTAGTGTTCTCGTGGTTTCTGAGGCGACAGAAAACCAAATCTAACCCAGATCCACCTCTCGTTAGCAAAAGTAAAAACTTTTGAATGTCAACAGTAACAATAACGGTAGGCCTATTTCATTAACTTTAAATAGTATGGGACAGAATGTGTTTATCAGCATGTTTAATTAAGTTTCAATTTTATTTAACAGGGACTGTTTATTTAACAGTCAGAATTAACTACATAGCAAAATTTCATCCGCAGTCCCTGATTTGAATGTGTGAATGAGGTGTCTGTGTCTTGTTTCTGCTTTAGTGAAGAGACACATTGATGGGAAACTTCCAAAAACTTCTGTGAGTCATCGACAGACACGTCACAAAACATTGTGAAGAGCTTTAAGCTGGAAGAAGATCGCCAGAGACTGTAACTAAACCCCAGAGAAAGCTAATACTCTGTGGAATTTGTGTGTGTTTGTTTTCTATTTTCTAGCTATAAAAGCTGGTTGGTTGAAGAGATCATCGGTTGTCTTTCTGGTCCAGCTAAAGATTTCTACCAGCATGACTTCAACATCACCAATATATCAGCCATTATAAAGTACACTACACTCAAATCAGTGCAGAAACCAGCCCAGACCAACCTCACGTATCCCCCATTTCAGTCCCCTTGTGACATTAACCTCAGTAAGATTCAAATCATTATCTAACAAAATATGACATTACTGATAAAATCCTCCAAGAAAGATTGTTACAAAAGCACAAAATGCCATTACACACTCAATATATGGTGCGTCTCATTACGAGAACCTGTAATACAGGTTTGTTTATTTCCCTATCCCAAGTCATGCAAAATCCATCAGTAAACAAACACTCCCGTCTGTTTCAATACAAGCACTACACAACTTTTGTTTAATTTAGCTTGTGTTCCTCTCCTTCAGATCATTGCTGGCCCTGCCTTCTTCTTTTTATTCAATTCTTCTTTTTCCTCTTTCATTCCTGCCAACACTGAAAGCACCGTCGACTGTATACGACTGTAGTGGTGTTGATGACGTATTGTTTTTTATGCAGATGCAAATGAAGCTATGAGGGATAGACCTACAGTCTTTACAATGGTCCTAGATCATGTGTCATTTTTACAACGTAATTCATGTTTACTGTCCTGTTCTCTGCTAGTAGTTTTAGTCATCCAGTAAAGTGTATTCCTGCTGAAAACAAAACAGCTAAAACCAGACAAATCTGAGCTGGTCTTCCAGCCTGATCACAGTTAGTTTAGCTGGCTGGTTTCAGAGGAGTTTTGGGCCCTTCTTTACAGTCAGGACTATCTAAGATAGTCAGTCTGAACAACTGGGAAAAAGGAGGGGGTTGGGTAGAAAATAGAAAATAACGTATCTCGAGCTGAATTGAATATCGCACCAATTTTGTGATTGGCTGTTATGTGGTGTGGGGCCAGGGTGGGCCAAGCTTTTGATTGGGTGGGCCAGGCCCACCCTGGCCCCCCCGTGGAGCCGGGCCTGGTAATGAGTCCTGAACCAGAGACATGTGTTCATGTTTTGACAGGATCTGTGTTAACGCCCTCATTTGTCAAAAAGATGATAACAAAGGTAGGCTAAATGAGAAATATTTCCTCATGAAAAGTTAATATTGTTAGTTGACACGAAATTTGACATTTACATTTAATAATTTAGCAGAAGCTTTTATCCAAAGCGACTACAAATGAAGAGAGCAATAGAAGCAGTCAAACCAACCATACGGCAACAATATGCAAATGTAACCAGTCCCAGTTATTCCAGCACAGCCTATAATCATAATAGATATAGAATAGAAAGTGTTAGTATTATTGAATCAAATGTTGGTGAAAAAGATACATCTTTAGCTGTTTATTGTAAATGGCTAAATGGCTTTTCCCAGGAAACAAGACTAAATATCTTGTAATTTTTCTTATATAGAAAATGCATCTTGATTTAACAATTTTTAGATAGGCTATTTTGACCGGAAACAAGACAAAAATACCAAGTAAGAATAGCATTTTTTGCAGTAAAGCATCTGCAGTCCCTGATTTGAATGTATGAAGGTGTGTGTTGTTTCTGCTTCAGTGATGAGAGACATTATTTCTACCTGCATGATTTCAACATCACTAATAACTCAGCCATTATAAAGTACCAGAAACACTCAAATCAGTGGAGAAACCAGCAAAGACCAGCTTAAACCAGATAAGACCAGCTTAAACCAGCTTAAACCAGATAAGACCAGCTTAAACCAGCTTAAACCAGCTAAGACCAGCCAACCATGAGTCATTCCAGCCAACCATGAGTCATTCCAACCACATCAGCACAATAATCTGAGGCCTGGTTTCACAGACAGGGTTTAGATTAAACCAGGATTAGACCTTAGTTCATTTATTTTAGGACATTTATAAACGTGCCTTAGAAAAATACATTACTGGTGTGCATCTTGAGACAAAAAGATCGCACTGACTTATTTTAAGATATACCAGTGCAAGTTGCTTTCAGTTAAAACAGCTCAAACATACATTTTAGTCTGAGACTAGTTTGAGCCTTGTCTGTGAAACCAGGGGTGAGAGTCAGATTTAACCTCATTGCAATTTGTTATTTTTGTGTACAAGCCTTATACTTTATTCTTAAAACCCTTACAGTAAGTTAGTTGGTTTGGGTCGCTGTAACATGTTTTGCTAAATGAGTTTTTCAAGTACTAGAAGTGAAATGGCTCCCTCTTGTGGCTGGATGAATCTACTACATTTAAAGATGGTTTATCCTGCAGTGTTTTATATTATATCAGACTGGAGATCAGTTGGTCATCAGAGTTGTGATCCGGGTCTCATATCAGAGGATCTACAGACTAACATTCATCATTAACATTTGAAGTCTTTCCCTGCAGTTCTGAGGGAGTCTTGACTTTATTAGATCTGTGAACTCTTGACTAGTTTACTTATGATTGTAGAAAAAAGGAGTAATGCTGCCTTAAAGGGATAGTTCACATACATATGACAATTCTGGCATTATTTTCCCACCTTCATGTCATTCCAATCTGGTGTGATATTTTGAAATATATTGAAGACTCCATTTTCTTTTATTTTTTGGAATATCTTTTTTTGTGGTCCACAGTCACACAGGTTTGGAACAACATGAGGGTGAGTAAATTATGAAATATATATAGTACTTATGTAAAAATCTGTTTTGATGTCCGCTCACATGAGATGAAGATGTGTTCACATTTGTGAAAGCGGTTTTATTTTCCAGACAGCTGATGCCTCGAGAGCCGGCGACTGCCTGCTTTACCTCGGTAATCTTCCTGTCATTGAACATTTAACATTGGGGAATAAATTCATCATGATTGACCCAATAACACATTCGTGTAATTGTATCTTTTGTCCTGTATATTGTCTTAAAGGGATACTCCACTTTTTTTGGAAATAGGCTTATTTTACAACTCCCCCAGAGTTAAACTGTTGAGTTTTACCGTTTTTGAATCCATTCAGCCGATCTCCTAGCCTAGAAATCTAGACGCACCCTAGCGGCAGCAAAAATCATTTCGCCGCAAAGTGTGGTCTAGCAACTCTCCATAGACGGTTTAGCTGGAAAACCCCAAACCTTGCCGGGCCAATCACATCGTGTATAGAGTTGGCGGGCGGGCTTAACATAATGACGGCAGAGTTGCGACGGTCAGAGCAAGCTCGGACATATTCGGTTTGAAGTCATTCATCCTCGGATGCGGCGCCGCGCGCGCTGTTACAAAAAAGCTGTGGCGAAACGATCAACTTGTCATTTTTGCCGCACTCGTGCGGACGCGTCGAGTATAAAGGCTTTATTTACTCCGTGTCAGCGCGCGCTCTGATCGGTAAAGGACCTCCGAATCATCTCCAGCACTCCGAAGCACCACTACTCCGCCTCCGTTTCCCTCGTAAGCTGATATTAGTATTTAAACATTCTCTATGATATTATTTTTTTAATGACAAAAAAATGTTTAATGACTCTTTCTCTCTCTCTCTCACACACACACACACACACACACACACACACACACACACACACACACACACACACACACACACACACACACACACACTGTCTCTCTCACACATAGGCTAGTTATAAACTCTTTAGACTTTTAATGATTAGTGTTTTATTTTTAAAGTTTGTGGGTCGTGTAAAAAACAAAAAAAATCCCTTATTTTGGGGATGGATTCCTGGAAATCTCCCTTATTTTCAATGTTCAATGTTGACAGCTATGGACTGGATACGGTAAAAGTTTAATATCAACTTGCTCCGCTGACTACGTCCCCTTCTTCGTTGCTCTGATTGGTTGTAGCGCTATCCAATTGCGTGCAGAGAGAATTTGAAAGACAACCGTTTATCCCGCCCATCAGATTGAGCCCTGTCAATGATGAGTTCCCAGACCTAACATCTTGATGTAGGTCTGGCGTGCCAGGCTACCGATCTCCGGTTCTGGCGGTACCACTTTTAGCATAGCTTAGCATACATAATTGAAGTGGACAAGACCATTAGCATTTCTCAAAAAAAAAATGACTGGGTGGATTTTTACCATTATAGGCTGGTTGTTTACACACTGTGGACACACATCTGAGTTCAAACACCTCATAAAAGGGAATTTTGCATAATAGGCCCCCTTAAAATATGCATTTATTGAACTATTTCAAAAAGAACACAAAGCTCTATAGACAAGAATCAGGAGAGAGAGAGGAGAGGGATTCATTGGTAGTGAGTGAAAGAGGAGGAGAGAAGAAAAGGACTTGTTTTCTCAGTAGATGCTGCATCTCTCTAGAGAAGAAGTCGCCTCGTTTTCCTCACTGGATCATCCAGCATCTCGAGTGACGTTTCATGCATATCTTCTCAGACGTGTGCACTTAATCTCACTTCTCTCAAACTTCCTCCAGGATTTAGTTGAGACGGCTGAAATGGGAATTGCCACGATGGATAACAGCACCTCGACTCACTTCTACAGAAACTCCACGATGCCGGAGAACCCGCTGGAGGTTCAGGTGGTCACCATCTCTCTGTCTCTGCTGATCTGCGGCGTGGGGATCGCTGGGAACGCCATGGTGGTTTTAGTGGTGATCCGTAGCAAGCACATGATGACTGCAACGAACTGCTACCTGGTGAGTCTGGCGGTGGCCGATCTGACCGTGCTTCTGGCCGCCGGTTTGCCCAACATCTCCGAGGTCGTGGCTTCGTGGATCTACGGATACGCCGGCTGCGTTTGCATCACGTTCCTGCAGTATCTGGGCATCAACGTCTCGTCTTGCTCCATCACGGCCTTCACCGTCGAGCGCTACATCGCCATCTGCCATTCCATCAAAGCCCAGTTCATCTGCACCGTGTCACGAGCCAAGAAGATCATCGCCTGCGTTTGGATCTTCACGTCTCTGTACTGCATCATGTGGTTTTTCCTGGTGGACACGAATGAGACGGTTTATGGGAACGGCGTCGTGGTCCGCTGTGGCTATCGGGTGTCCAGGAACCTCTATATGCCCATCTACTTTCTGGACTTCACCTTGTTTTATGTGGTTCCTCTCGTCGTGGCTTCGGTTCTGTACGGTCTGATCGCCAGGGTTTTGTTTCGAGATCCGCTGCCGTCGAATCTCTCCGAGCAAAGGCTCTCCGTCCATCAGAGCCGACGGAAGAGTTCAGTGAAGGTGTCCTGTAAAACTAACAGTGCAGCGACGTCCAGAAAACAGGTTTGGTCTCTGTCTATCATGTCCATTCTACAGAAAGAAAGAAGGAAAGAAAGAAAGAAAGAAAGAAGGAAAGAAGGAAAGAAAGAAAGAAAGAAAGAAAGAGAGAAAGAAGGAAAGAAAGAAAGAAAGAAGGGAAGAAAGAAAGAAGGAAATAAAGAAAGAAAGAAAGAAAGAAGGAAAGAAAGAAGGAAAGAAAGAAGGAAGGAAAGAAAGAAAGAAGGAAATAAAGAAAGAAGAAAAAGAAGCAAAGAAGGAAAGAAAGAAAGAAGGAAAGAAAGAAAGAAAGAAGGAAAGATTGAAAGAAGGAAAGAAAGAAAGAAAGAAAGATGGAAAGAAGAAAAGAAAGAAAAAGAAAAAAAGAAAGAAAGAAGGAAAGACTATAACAAATAATGATTGTTTTAATTAGTTATCACAACTTAAAATTTTGTTTTTTTGTTGTGATGACTCAAAAATCCAAGTTGAAACTTAGAATCTTAAGGCAGCATAAACACATAGTATTTTACAGTATGTGTGTGTGTGTGTGTGTGTGTGTATCAATGTATGTCTATTATAGAACATATAAAGATATTAAGAAAGAAAATAGTTTATATTTATTTTCATGTCTATGTAATTTATTTGATTTAAACTGACATATTAAATAGAAAATATAAAGAAAAAATAATAATATATAATATAATATATAGTATAATATATTATACTACCTATCTGAAATGTATTGATATAATAAACAGAAAATATAACGAAAACATGTATTAATATTTAAATATTTATTTTTACAATAGTATTACATTGCACAAAGACTTACTTTAAGTTAAACAACATATCATTAGTTATTTTAATGTTGATTTATTTTCATGCCTATGCAATTTATTTGATTTAAATTGACATAATATACAGATAATATAAAGAAAAAAAACATACTTATTAATATTTATATATTTATTTTCATGTCTATATAATTTATTTGATATAAATAGACAATAAATGCCAATAAATAACATAATACATTTCATATATATAAATTATTAAATTATGTCTAGAAAATATAAAGAAAACATTTATTTATATATTTATTTTCATGTCTATGAAATTTATAGAAAATATAAACAATGGAAAAATGATGCATTTATTATCTGTTAATTTATTTATTTAATACAAATGTCTTAAACTGAAAACAGCACAGTGACCTTCAGGTGACCTCTATTATTCTGACTCTCAGAAAAAAGGTACAAAAGCTGTCACTGTGGCGGAACCTTTTCAAAAGGTACATAAAGAGTGCATATTAGTCCCTCAAAGGTACATATTGGTACCAAAAGTCTGCATATTAGTACCTAAATGGTCCATATTAGAACCCTTTTGAAGGGTACTGTCCCTGTGACAGCTTTTGTACCCTACCTTTTTTTCTGAGAGTGTATGATGCAAATTAGCAATGTTGCAATAATCAGACTTACATTTTGTATGTCATCCTAATGTTCATTAAAGGTGCTATATGAAACTTTTCTTCTAAAATGAATCCTTTTTTTATTGCCTGTGTGTGAATGGGTTGTAATCACACATTACAATGATCCACTTGTCGGGTTTTGCTATTTCCTCTGAAGGCCAGTATTCCTATTTCTATGTGAAGTCTCCGGGTCGGATTTTCTGCGAAATCCATCGGATGTGACGTGCATGCGCGCTCCCGAGCCTCTCTCCTTTATATACAGTCTATGCGACGGCACTGCAGCTGACGACATGAGTCTAATAACACCAAACACGACCTGCCTCCAGCACAACACACACTCCAACACAACACACACTCCAGCACAACACACACTCCAGCACAACACACACTCCAGCACAACACACACTCCAACACAAACTCCACACAAATATACAAAACAAAACAAAACAAAAATGTATCTGCTGAAGCTCGTCAGGCCAAACGTGAATCGGATCGACTCAGGACGAAAACACGGATCAACATCGGCAGAGCGTTTGAATTATGGAGAGACCTCCGCTAATTTTATTGTGACAAATTACAAGTTTTCAGATATGCTGAAATAATGTTAAACTGTAATGAAATAGCAAGGTAAACTACAACGTATATGAGACATGAAATGAATACAAAAGACTGTTCCAGGATAACAAAAAGTAGGTGCTTTAGGATGTAACTTTTATTTTATGTACTAGATCTACTGTCTAACGTCACTCATCCCACTACTATCATATTGTTTATAATACACATTTCCAGACACGTTCAGGACAGTAATGTTACTTCCTACGATCTGAAATTGTTCAGTCTAGTTCACTAACCGTTTTCGTTATCATATTATACATTCACCTATGTTGGCATTGCTGATTGTGAAAGATACTCGAATAGTTAGTGAAATGCCTTATGCTAGATAACACCACAAATGTAACGTTATCATGGTACGAGCATGGAGCATTAGTTCAACGTCAAGCTGATAAAAGTGATGCTTTCTCCGGTGTGTTGAAAGTCTCAGTGTGGCCGTGTACCATGAGGGATCGCTCTAGTGTTCGAGCACGCCAGAGACAATTTACATAGAGACATGCCATTTCCTCAATCCTCAATACAACTAGATAGGGAAAAGCCATTACGCCAAAGATGGCGGTTGTATGCACATGCCCCGCCCCTCCCGCTGGAAAGCCAATCGTCTGCTTTTAACAGTCAAGCCGGGAAACATGTAAGCCTATCGTCTGGTTCCACTGACGCATGCGGACAGGTGAGGTTTGCGACAGCAGAGACGAGAACCCTTGCGCATGCGTAGTAAACGTATAACCTGTGGGGAAAAAGACCTTTTAAACCTTATTTTGAGGCAAAGTCATCAAACTTTTTCAGCGATTTTTATCATAATTTACTGCTGTTTCTACACAAGCAGCTTTTATGTCCCGGTGACCAGTGAAAGTGCAGTTCTGACTCTGCCCATTCATTTAGATAGGAGCCTGGTCTTGTTAGTCCGAAATAGCTGCCCGGAGGCGTTGCCAAGATGGCGGCCGAGTGGCATGACTTGCCTAAAAGGACTTTGAGCATGCGCTAGAGCACGAGCACTCTTGTAAAAATTGGTTGCAATCTGAAACATCACAGATAGAGGCCGCTAAAAAATACATATAGCACCTTTAACATGCTTTGTCCCAATTAAATAAATCAATCAATCTCTTCTCTCGTCCTCTTCCTCAGGTGACACAGATGCTGGCGGTGGTGGTGGTTCTGTTCGCGGTGCTCTGGATGCCGTACCGGACTCTGGTGGTGGTGAACTCGCTCATGGACCCGCCGTATCTCAACACCTGGTTCCTGCTCTTCTGTCGCATGTGCATTTACACCAACAGCGCCGTCAACCCCATCATCTACAACGCCATGTCGCAGAAGTTTCGCGCTGCTTTCAAGAGGCTGTGCGACTGCAAGCGCAGGTCAGACCATCAGGGCCGAGCTGGAAGATGTGTTTACTACAGCGCCATGAAAGATTTCTCCAATGAAAACACTGCGCAGAGAGCCGAGACGAGGAAGACACACACGCGGGATCTGATGTCAGCAGCCTCGGATTAATCAAAATAAGTGATGCGGTTCATGATGATTAGTTGTGAGTTATACAGTCTGAATTGTGAGATAGGCCTATAAACTTGCAATTCTGAGAAAAAAAGTCAGAATTATGAGATAAAAAGAAGCAAATATATTTTTATTATTATTCCCTATTAAATATTATACAGGTGAAACTCGAAAAATTAGAATATCGTGCAAAAGCTCATGTATTTCAGTAACTCTAATTAAAAGGTGAAACTAATATATCTAGTGTATATAACTATATACATATGCATAATTATACTTTTAAATTTGGGGTTTTCATAAGCTGTAAGCCATAATCATCAAAATTATAACTTTTGCACGATATTCTAATTTTTCGAGTTTCACCTGTATGATCTGTAAGTCATGCAACTTATGCTTTAATATTACTAAATAAGTTATTATAAGTTAAAAATAAGTTACATGAGATTCAGCTCGATTTTTAGTCAGTTTTATATCATTTAGTTGAAATGTCTTAAATTTAAGGCAGCCACTGCCATTTTTAAGTTTAAATAGGTGGAGATTGTTTACAGTGGCTTTCGTTCATTTCTGTATAAAGGTTTTGAATCTACATTGTGAATTATCATACATCACTGTGGTTGTAGTGATAGATCCAGTAAATATTGACAGCGCTATAGTCATAAATGTTATAAAATAAATTATTTAATAATTTGTTGGCATGTTCTGTTAATGTTAAAGGAAAAGTAGAAATACGATGTTTAAGGAAACCATTTCAGGAGGAATCAAATTGTCATTGATTTTTAAAATAAGGGTTCATTGTATTCGGAAAATAACTATTAAAACTGAAAACTTCAGACAACCCCCAAAAAAGACATTTCATTTTTCCCCTTAATCCACTTTTAATGTTAATCTTTAAACACTTATTACATAAATGCTCTTTTAGAGGGATCGAGAACTGAACGTTATGCATGTTTGATAGTACTTTAAAAAAAAACGTGTAAACATTTTGAAACTTCATGATATTAAACCTTTTTAAAGCATCTCAAAGGAAAGATGTTTTAACAAAATGCAGTCCTGAATTTTTTTTTATCTGAATGTATTGAGAGCATGAAAAAAAGACAAAAAATGTTGAGAAAATAATTTTAGCCTGGTGGTTCATACCCGTTTACTGCCTTTATCAGTTTTCATCTGTCGTTCTGCTTCATTCCTGACAGTCAGGTAAAAATAGCTGTTTCATCATTTCCTGTGGGAATAAAAGCACACACACACACACACACACACACACACATTTCTCTGAACTCAATCTCCGTCAGTTTCTGTATCTCTACTTTGACTCGCCATTTCTTCTGTTCTCTTTTTAGTTATTTTTGTTTGCTTGATTTTTAGCTATTTTAGTTTATGCTTTCATTTTTTCTCTCTCGTCGTTTCAGGTTCTGTCATGCTCTTGATGTCAGGGATGGTTATTCATAAATCACACACTGCAGAATTCACCTTTCACTTCTAACTTACACTAAATGTTTAAAAGTTTGCAACACTCAAACTTAAGCTGGTAAACACCACTAGTTATCTCACTTCTGCTCTCTTTCTGTCTTACTCTGAGTCTCATGCTCACCAAAGTTATCCAAAAACACAGTAACTGTGAAATATTATTACAATTATTGCACAGGCTCAAACTGAACGACAGTCTGACAGTTGTAAATCTTCTAGTAGCTGTGCCATGACAAATCTGAATCACCTAATTCCTCAAAAATGTTGTTGAAATATTTTGTCCCGTTGCTTTTATGGACTCTCTATTTATGGGCTTCTACCTTGACTTTGTGCCTCTATGTCCCCCCGATTGCCTCATAGACAGTAAAAGATTGCCGTGAGCTTCTCCTCCTGTCTATACGGTAATTTCTCTATTGTGCGACAGAAAGTCCCGTGGTTATGACGCAATCTTTAGCCTATTTTTACAAAAAATGGCTTCTACGGGCCCGTAACGTAAGATACAAAGTAATGGAGCATTTTATACATTGTCGTGTTTCTTTAGAAATAAATAATGGACAAATTAAGTCTTTGGACGCCTCAGATGTAAAGTTATTCGCTGTCAAAGTGACGCCAAAATGAATGGGAGTCAATGGGATGCTAACAGCGGGTGATGGCCTGCTACAATGGCGGCTCCCGCGAGGCTTCAACTTCCGGCTGATGGACTGGTTTCGATCCCTTAGAAGCCTCTGGAGGAGTGATCCAGCTCTCAGATTTAATAAAAAATATCTTAATTTGTGTTCCAAAGATGAGCGAAAGTCTTACGGGGTTGAACAACATGAGGGAGAGTAATTACTGACAGAGTTTTCATTTTGGGGTGAACTATCCCTTTAACTAGTTTCTTGTTATTTGATGCAAAGGTAATAGCTACAACGTAGTGTTAATATATATATATATATATATATATATATATATATATATATATAGAGAGAGAGAGAGAGAGAGAGAGAGAGAGAGAGGAGGCCATCTCACTGCTTCGCAAACACACATATATTAAAATATATATATATTTATAACACTGTTATAAATATATATAGATAGATTTTTTTTAATGAAAATATAAGTGTTTGTGAAGCAGTGAGATGGCCTCCTCTAGTGGCTGGATGAAGTTACTGCGTTTAAAACCTGGTGTTTATCCTGCAGTGTGGAGTTACCATAGACAGTAAAGCGAGTTACTGAGCGGATTTCAGAATGGAGGCCTGAACTGGTGTGAGTGGATGTTCATTTTTTTGTCATATCTCCGGCACTACTAAAGTGAAGAACTAGCTATTTATTTAAGAATTCATCCTTCTTTTTAAGCCCCTTCCTCAAGCTTAAAAGTTTAAAACATTAGTGTTGGTAGGCTGGTTCATAGTTTAGGACCAGGGTCGGCAAGTAAGTTTGGCATCGGGCCAAAAACCAATGTCGCCAGTAGAGGGCGGACCAGAGCACAGTCAAACGATAATTTAAGAAATTAATTGATGAAAAATGCAACCAGAATTGCCTGTGACAGACTGTTACAGTGTCTTTTGTAACTCTGTGTTAAATCCTGTAGTAGGACAGTCATTAATAAAAAGCCACATTTGTGTCCGGGTTTTACACTGGATAAATGAATATAAACCAGTGACACGTAACCCATAGCTGTCAACATTTGGTGATCTCTCCGCGACTGCGCAACTGGGTTATAGGTTGCCAGGTTGAGATGACAAACGGGTTGAAATTGTATATGATGTGTGGATTTTGTGAATATAATGCATTTAATACAAGATCTGGCAACTGGTCAACATTAGACAAACATATTGGTCCGATTATTCATAAAGGAGTTTGGGCCATGCAAATTACGGGAGTTTCCCGGGAGAAATAACAAACCGGGAGGGGTCCGGGAGATGGGGCTAAAAAAACGGGAGAAAAACGGGAGTGTTGACAGGTATGATGTAACCTGGCAAGTGTCTTCATTCACCAACTTGCAACTTTAGCCTTGCTAAAACACACATGTGTGGGAGATGCGGAATGGATTAAAATAACTCAAAAAATAAAAGAGCACTTTGAATAAGCCCATTAATGGCATGTTTGAGTCATGCTCCTAACGAACTAGTTTTATTTATTTCCTCTTGCCATATTGTGAATAATAAATGTGTCTCGTTTTAGTTTGCTTGTTAGGCTACACAATGGAAACTGAATAAAAAAAAAATCAAACAACAAAAGAAAAACAGAAAACCACTCACTGCTACTTTAATAACTTTAGTAGCTTTAATAAGAAAACATTTCTTGAATACTGTGTAGCCTACAGCTCACGGAGGGGCGGGTCTATGCTAATAGGGCAGAGTCCGTCAGCAGTCGTGCATGGGCGGAGCCTAAGCACATGTGACATCACACATGCTAGAATCTGCAAATGTCTTGTTCTGAAACACTGCTTATGATTTATGCTTATGGGGATTAAAAAAAAGGAGTGGGTGGGTTTTTACTATTAGGGTGGTTCTGCCAGACGAGATCTTGACAGACCAAGGCACGAACTTTACGTCACGGCTCATGGGGCAACTGAACCTACAGTTGGGCATTACCGCTATCAGAACAAGCCCATACCACCCACAGACAGACGGCCTGGTGAAAAGGTTCAACCAGACCCTCAAAAATATGCTGCGGAAGTTTGTTGCAGACACGGGACGAGATTGGGACAGGTGGCTACCTTTTGTCCTCTTTGCTTACAGAGAAGTTCCTCAAGCGTCGACAGGTTTCTCTCCGTTTGAGCTCCTCTACGGTTGGCAAGTGCAAGGACCGCTGGACCTGCTGCGAAAAAGCTGGGAGGAGAGTCCTGCAGCCAAAACCAAGGAGAAAGGTATTGTGCAGTATGTTTTGGAAATGAGAGACCGTCTAGAGCGGTACCGGGAAAACGCGAGAGAGAACCTGCAGGCGAAACAACAGGCACAAAAGCGGTGGTATGATCAGCACGCAAGACTACGGCAGTTCCAACCAGGTCAGAAGGTGTTACTCTTACTACCAACCTCAACACACAAGCTACTGGCGAAATGGCAAGGGCCATACACTGTTGTAACGAATCACACAATAATAATATACATAAAATGTATTTAAGGGGGGCCGGAAGGCCAATTTAGCTCAAAAGGAATGATTCATCGATTTGCAATGAATCTTGACCGAATCACTATGGAACCGAGCAAATGACTCGTTTAGAGTTCATTTGAACGGGCCGTAATTATAACCTTGGCAACAGATATAAATATCCAATCTATAGTGAAACACTATGTATTAGCAAGGTAACTTTAGATCGACAGTACAAGACATTAAATGTGCAAGCACAACACAAGGCAAATATCTTTTCAAATATATTGACGACATTATTAACTATTCTAAACACATAAAACTAAGGTCTAAACAGAATCACACACACACATTCATACAAGGCGCAGAGGAAGAGAGAGAAAGAGTGAGTTTTCAGAGTGAGATGCACTTTGTAAGACATGACCTGAACGAACCACCAAACATTAATTTAAACCTTCGTTTCTTAGACAGGTTATTCAATTTACATTAACGCACCAGTTCAGTTAAGAGTCTGGAGTAGCTACTTGCTTGTCTTTGCGTTGCTTAGGGAATTCCCTTTTTGCGGTGCTTCGTCGAAGGGGTTTCCCGGCCGGGTCCGTGTGGCTGGTTGTCTTTGAAGTGCCTGGATGGAAGTTTCCGAACTGCCGGTCACGTGTGATTGGCAGGCGAATAAGAGTCTTCACAGTTCGAAGCGCGTTGCAGGAGAGACGTTTAAACGAACTTCGCAGCAACTTAACTTTGAACCGAGACTTTTACGAAAAAAGAAAATAAATGAAGAAATGAAAGTAAGACGAGTTAGATGGCTTGAATGAGCTGTTTTAACCCCGATCTCGATGGGTTATTTGTCTGCTGGTCTAATTTGGTCTGGTCGATGTAGAAGCGTGCGAACACGCTCTTTGTTGTTTTCAGAGAGAAGCACGAACAGGAACACTCTCTTGCTGTTGCTAGAGAGAGGCGCAAACTTAATTCAACACCGAACCGAACTCAAAACCGAACGGCAACCCCGAACTGCTCTCTGAACCGAACTTCTTTTTTTTTTACTCCTTTGTTCGGGTCTTTAACTTAAAAGTTAGTCCAACCTCTTTTGGAGAATTCTGACCAATGAGACAATGGCATCATTTTAGGAGGTGGAGCTAGTTCCTACTTATCGTTATCTGGGATCTGCTTGGGTTCCCGCACTTAGCAGAGAACAAGAGACCCCAGTTTAAACATTATAGATTATTATAATCATACAAAACATTTTACACAGATTTCAAACAAGCCACCTTTTAAATTAAGGGCATACGATTCTTTTGATGGGAAGCACGATACTCTTTCATCCATACACACAGTTATATCACAGTTACATGATTTATATGTGATCTAAGCATAATACAAACATGAATTGTAGGAACAACAAGAATTATGATGTTTGATTATAAGTCCACTGAGCATTGTTCTGCGTGAGTTTTAATGGGTTTGATATGTAAAGTCTGTGTAAGTCTCTCACGTTCCATGAAAGCGTGGTCTGTTTTACATCGCTGTCCTGCTCAGCAGTGGTGATGCTGAGGGAGGTCAAAGGTGGTCAGGCCCCTTGGTTGTCAGGCCTCGTTTCACCATTTCTGAGCAGCTTTGTCTGGCTTAAGGATGAAAACAGTGACACGTTCTTCCTGTTTAGGCTTATCTCTGGGGCCATAAAAGTCTTCTCTGGGGGGTTTTCTAGACAATTTGGAGCCAGTCTTGTGACTTTGGAATTTGGTGTTCAGATCCGGAATGCTGAATCACATTTGAATGAATCCCATGAGAGATTAGAAAGATTAATTTGTGTTTGGTTAATCCCTAAAGTCTCTACACTGTGGTCCGGAAGATGGGACCAGTGACTTATGAGATCCACCATCCCGACAAGTGGAAGTCCAAGCAAACCTACCACCTTAACCTATTAAAAGAGTGGAGGGAGTCACCAGAGAAAAAACTTGAGTCAGCGTTGATGGTACGGAAGGTGAAGGATGTGGAGGAGGAAGATGGGTCTGAGGTCGCAGAGAGGCAAGCGTCTGTGGTGAGTCTTACTCACCTAGAGGACATCAAGCGCCAAGAACTGCATGACCTACTCGACCAGTTCCCCACTCAGTTTCATCAGAGGCCTGGACGGACAGAGATATTACACCACACCATACACCTTACCGACCTCACCCCATCCCGACAGAGACCTTATCGGGTACCTGAGCGACTCGTGGAACCCCTGAGGAAGGAAATTGAAATGATGAGAGAGCTGGGAGTGATTAAGCCATCGTTGAGTGACTGGTGCAGTCCCGTGGTCATAGTCCCGAAGAAGGATGGATCCTTACGTGTCTGCATCGACTTCCGTAAGCTCAATTCCCAGTCCAAATTCGACGCATACCCGATGCCACGGGTAGATGATCTGCTGGAGAGAATAGGAAAGGCCAAGTACATCACAACACTAGATCTCTGCAAAGGATATTGGCAAGTACCCCTAGAGCCAACTTCCAGACCCTACACCGCTTTCAGGACTCCATTGGGGCTCTTCCATTTTCCCGTCCTTCCTTTCGGACTGCATGGAGCTCCAGCAACGTTTCAGAGATTAATGGACCGAGTCCTGCAAGGATGTGAGGAGTGGTCTGCAGCGTATCTGGATGACGTGGTCATACACAGCAACTCCTGGGAAGAGCACCTACAGCACATGAGACAGACCCTGGAAAGGATAACAGAGGCAGGATTAACGTTGAATGTGGCAAAATGTCAGTGGGCAAAGCAAGAGGCGAACTATCTGGGTTATCATCTGGGCAATGGGCAACTACGTCCTCAAGTGGACAAGATGGAGGCCATCCGTCAAAGTCCCAGACCAAATACCAAGAAGGAAGTGAGGTCGTTCCTAGGACTGCTGACCTGGATACACTCTATGAAAGATCACAATGCCAGAGTCATGAGATGTGACAAATCTGTCTGACCATCACCGCTGAGGGAGCAGCACTGGCACACCCGCATACACACATATATACGCACAACGCACATACATACTGACCTCATTCATCCATGTCGATCCTCCCTGCCTTTGCCGCTATCGTCGGAGCGGGTGCACACGCGATGCCGATAGCACATGGACATTCTTCCATTCTCCCCTCTCCCTTCCATATCCATTTCCCGATCGTTTCATACACTTACACTGCACTGTCTTGTTGGTTCGCCCTGTATTGTTTGTCTGTGTGGGCGTAGTCAGTCTTCCGGCGGGGAAGTTTCGCCAGCCAAACCGAACGATCGAGCGGCCGCCGCTTATGACGTCACGGCCGGGTCGCGCCAGCGAATCGAAACCGGAAGCTGACGAAACCATTGTCTAGGGTGAATAGGTGTCCGTGTGTGTGTTCAAATGGAAAAAGTATGTGTTAAGTGTATTATGTGTTAATGTATTATGTGTTTATTATTAATATATACATATATATATATTGGGAATTGATTATTATTCATGATCAAATAGATGAAGTATTTGTATGTGTATTAACTGTTATATGTTCCTGGAATTGGTGTGGCCCAAAAAGGGGCGGGGGTTGGCCTATTTAAGCCAAGGCCAAACCTGAAGTCAGGACTTGTTAACCAAGTCGGAGCAAGAGTGCAACTGCGGTGCCTCAAGCAAACCTGTGTATACGGTGGATACGTGTTGGAGGGTTTTTGTCTTTATTTATTTATTTATTTTTGATACTTTTTAGGTTTTTGTGTTCACTAGTATATATACTTCACTGAGGACTGTTTTCTTATTGGCAATGTAAATAAATTACATCTTGCACAAGAGTGCTCTGCGAGTAAGCCATCTTTTTTTTCCCATCCTCACGGACCCCAGTTACCGTTTTTGCGAGCAGTGGCACTCGCTTCATCACATTTGGTGGCAGCGGTGGGATGGCTACTCGCAAGACAGCGCCAAAAGGGAAAAAACCCAGGGCTGGGTTGCGGTCACAGAGGAAGTTTGCGACGATGGAGGATGAGGCTTGGAATTCGGCGGAGACTACAGAGGAAGAGGAAGTGATGGCAGAGCTTCCTGAGACCTTGAAAAAGTCCAGGTCACCACAGACTGAGCCAATCGCTCCAGTTGCTACAACTGGTGAGGGAATGGTTTCCCTAATGCGTCAGTTCCTTGATGCACAGCAGCAGAGAGAAGAGAGATATATGCAGGAGCTCCGTGGTCTTCACGAGTCTATCCGGCAGTCGACTCGTCCTGCTGAGAGGCTGTCCGACAGCGAGAGCTTGCGAATGGAGCTACCAACGCCATCTGCTCAGAGGGTATCCACACAAAGCAGAACAGCACACGACAGAGACTCCCCAAGTTTTTATTTATAGTGTTGAAATGGCAACAAGTAAATACACCAAGTTTTGTCATGCTGGCATGTGTGGAAGTATTTAAAACAAGTGTGTTACAACTAGCCCTGTGCTACATTCAGTGTTAGGAAGGTTACTTTGGAAATGTAATTGCTCACTGTTATAAGTTACCCATTATAAATGTGGTTTAGATTACTTTATTTGGATTACTTTATCAATGTAAAGCAATTTCCTTTTAATTTGATTAGTAACTAATTTAATTACACATTTTACCTCAGTAATGCAACTAAATACAATTACATTCATTTTGTAATTCAATAACATAATTTCATTACAGGTAAGTCACTCTTCAACCCTGCATACATTTTGTTGTAATATATACAAATGTCCACCTCAAAAAAAAAAAAAAATTCCGTAAAGATTTACAAAAGAAATTCTGGGAAATGGAGTTAACATAATTACAATTACAATAAATCAAACTTAATTATTTGTTCTGTGACTAGAGCTTTTAACATTCATTGCTGGGGAAAAACATTGCTAGTAGTAATATGTACAATCATATCTCACATACTGTAAAGCTTCATTGTTAAACACTTCACTTAAAATATCTATATGAATTTCTTAGAATTGTTATTGAATTGCAATTCTGCTTCCTTTAATTCAAATTCGAATTGTAATTCTAGTTACTGTTTTTGACATAAATTCAAATTCAATTCAAATTCAAGAATTGAATTGGAATGCAGTAGTTATTCTCAATTCAATTCTGAATTGTGCACAAGCCTGGTGCATTGACAATAGTTTTATATAATTAGTTTACTAATTTAATTAACTTGGTCCGTAAACTTGGTCTGAAAATTTGGTCTATAAATCAAACACACTTGCCTGTAATAATATGAAACTCGGTACACATATAGATCTCATCGGGCCAAACTACTTTAAGCCAGCCCAACAGGAAGTCGGCTATTTTGGTCTGAATGTGGATGTTTAGCAAAACCAGCCTTTACATTTTTACTCACTCCTCTTAAGTGGTTTATTTTATTCCCACCAAACTTTTTCAACATGATGAAAATACATTAACCCTCTGGGGTCTGAGGTGTTTTCGGGGTCCTTGAGATGTTTTGGCATGCTCTGACATTTCTGCTTTTTTCAGTTGCTTATAAACATATTAATGGCACAGGTGAAAGTACACTCTATATAGCACACACAGGGCTACCATAATATGTGAGCAACATGTATGTACATGTTTGTATTTTTGAGAGAATATTGTTTATGCGTGGTTATTGAAAAAACTAAAAAATAAAGTTTCTAATATAAGGCCACAAATAACATACTAAATATCTGTCCACAAGACTTTTGACTAGTGGATGTTGTCGCCTAGAGTTTTTGCTTCAAATTGATCTGAAAATCATTCTGCCTAATCATTCACATACAACAATAGATTGTTTTAAATTGTGAAAAAACATTTTTTTGTTTGCAAAGGCAATATGCGGATGGGCGGAACGGCCCAACCCCCTCATGAATATTTAGGCAGTTCTCACCTGAGCAGACTGCATACTAATGAGCCTTTCATTCAGGGGTGTCACACAAGAAAGAATGCAAGGACAATATATATATAAATAAATAAATATTTATACACACACACACACACACACACATATACACTACCGTTCAAAAGTTTGGGGTCAGTGAGAATTTTATTTTTATTTTTTGGAGGAAAGAAATCAATACTTTTATTTATCAAGGAATAATTAATTTGATCGAAAGTGACAGTAAAGACATTTATAATGTTACAAAAGTCTTTTGAACTTCCTATTCATCAAAGAATCCAAAAAAAAAAAAAAAAAAACTGTACAACTGACAGACCAACAACTGTTTCAACATTGATAATAATAATACATGTTTCTTTAGCATCAAATCCTCATATTATACTGATTTGTGAAGGATCATTTGACACTGAAGACACTGGTGATGCTGAAAATTCAGCTTTGATCACAGGAATAAATTACACTTTACTATATATTCACACAGAAAACAGCTGATTTACACTGGAATAATATTTAATACTATAACTGATTTTTGTTGTATTTTTAATCAAATAAGCGCAGCCACGGTTAGCAGAAGAGAATTCTTTTAAAAGTATTTAAAATCGTACCGACCCCAAACTTTTGAACGGTAGTGTATATATATATATATATATATATATACAAACAATCAAAATTTTTTTAGTCACACCTTTTAGCCATCCACATACCATTTTTAGCCATCCACCGCGGTAAAAATAAACCAGTCGCATTTCAAAGTCGTTCGCGAAATGACCGCCAGGTGGCGCAAAGGGACATTTAGCAAAACGTAAGTGGGGCTAATGTATGTAGCCTAAGGATGAAATACTACAAGTTATGGTAATTTCCAAATAAGCCTACAACAAACATTTATAGCCTACTCCGTAATTGTTGGTCATACAGATAAGATATAATCTTTTAAAACTGTAAAAGGCTAAAGTATAGGCCTACACTCACAGGCTAAAGACAAAACGTTTTCTCGCTCATGTCAGAAACAGACGTTTGGGTATTTTCCAGTGAGATAATTCATAGCCGAGCGGTAGAACTTACGGTTCATCATCAAGATGACATAGGTTCAAATCCCGCACAAACATGGTCTGTTGTAAGTTTTATATTTATTTAGATTTGTCTAGCTCTAAAACTCTGTTACACCATACAGTTTTTTTGCTTATATTTATAAAATACAATTATCATGCATTTCCATTTTACACTAAGGAACAAAATAGTATCCAACTGAACGACTTTGCATCTGTATAATAATAGGCTACCAATCGTAATTTCAAAAGCAGTTCTGTAAAAAAATAAATTATATATAGCCTATATATACACTCACCGGCCACTTTATTAGGTACCCCATGCTAGTAACGGGTTGGACCCCCTTTTGCCTTCAGAACTGCCTCAATTCTTCGTGGCATAGATTCAACAAGGTGCTGGAAGCATTCCTCAGGGAGTTTGGTCCATATTGACATGATGGCATCACACAGTTGCCGCAGATTTGTCGGCTGCACATCCATGATGCGAATCTCCCGTTCCACCACATCCCAAAGATGCTCTATTGGGTTGAGATCTGGTGACTGTGGAGGCCATTTTAGTACAGTGAACTCATTGTCATGTTCAAGAAACCAATTTGAAATGATTAGAGCTTTGTGACATGGTGGAAGTAGCCATCAGAGGATGGGTACATGGTGGCCATAAAGGGATGGACATGGTCAGAAACAATGCTCAGGTAGGCCGTGGCATTTAAACGATGCCCAATTGGCACTAAGGGGCCTAAAGTGTGCCAGGAAAACATCCCCCACACCATTACACCACCACCACCAGCCTGCACAGTAGTAACAAGGCATGATGGTTCCATGTTCTCATTCTGTTTACGCCAAATTCTGACTCTAACATCTGAATGTCTCAACAGAAATCGAGACTTATCAGACCAGGCAACATTTTTCCAGTCTTCAACTGTTCAATTTTGGTGAGCTCTTGCAAATTGTAGCCTCTTTTTCCTATTTGTAGTGGAGATGAGTGGTACCCGGTGGAGTCTTCTGCTGTTGTAGCCCATCCGCCTTGGCTTCACAAATGCTTTGCTGCATACCTCGGTTGTAACGAGTGGTTATTTCAGTCACTGTTGCCCTTCTATCAGCTCGAACCAGTCTGGTCATTCTCCTCTGACCTCTGGCATCAACAAGGCATTTCCGCCCACAGAACTGCCGCTCACTGGATGTTTTTTCTTTTTCGGACCATTCTCTGTAAACCCTAGAGATGGTTGTGCGTGAAAATCCCAGTAGATTAGCAGTTTCTGAAATACTCAGACCAGCCCTTCTGGCACCAACAATCATGCCACGTTCAAAGTCACTCAAATCAACTTTCTTCCCCATACTGATGCTCGGTTTGAACTGCAGGAGATTGTCTTGACCATGTCTACATGCCTAAATGCACTGAGTTGCCGCCATGTGATTGGCTGCTTAGAAATTAAGTGTTAACGAGCAGTTGGACAGGTGTACCTAATAAAGTGGCCGGTGAGTGTATATATATACTATTTTTTTTTTTTTCAGGGCTGCCAACTCTCACGCATTGAGCGTGAGACTCACGCAATTGACCCAAATCTCACGCTCTCACGCCACACCCCCGATTTCTCACGCTGAAGTGTCAACCCGGTCGGTCAAATTCCTAAAAGATATAGTTTATCTATAGATCTACCTGTTGAGCCACTCGTGATCGACTAGTTATACCGCAAATTAGTTCAAATATCCCGTAATCTATCTAGAGCGAGCGTGCATGCGAGACAGATATTGTGCTCCAAACCATGCGCGCGCATGGCAGAGAGGTCTGTTCCCTACAACCTAGAGTTTTTAAAAACATGGTTTTAAGTAAAGTGTGATTTGCCAGGGGGGACTGGGATTTCCTTCTCGTCTAAACATCCCTGCTTCTGCTGAATTATTTTAATCCCCACACCCCTCCCTCCACAGCTAATCAATGCTATAGGCTACTTCACCAATATCAAATATATAAAATAGAGATATGCAACAGGCACGTTTAAACGACAAACAATAAAATCAAAACCAGCGTTTCAGTTGTTCATTAGTTCCAGTGGCCCTAATGCATGCACGGCTTTTCAAATTTCACAAAGCGTGTTGAGATTATTTTGAATGAATTATTGAAGTTTATAATTAAGTGTTTTGGCACACCACGCCGAGTGGCCCTATGCATTTTTCTAAAGTCGGGTTTTATTCTGGCATGGTGAGTTAGTGTTCGACAAACACGGCGGCACGTTCATTTAGATTAATTTATTTTTCTCATTATTACAGCTAAAATAACTTAATAGGCGACTCCGTAATTTTTTGGTCATACAGATAAGAGTAGAGTAGCTTACATCGTTCAAAACTGTAAACTTGTATTCATATTAGGCTAACGACAAAAACAGTAGGCCTATATCTGTCGTCTCTGTCTCCGGGAACTGCGCGTCACAAAAATGAACCGAAAGCCACTTCAGCTCAGTCACGATAAGAAATCGGCTATGTCTAAAGCCTTTAAATGTCTAAATATTTAGGCTAATAAATGTTATCTGATTATGTAGGCTAATCCATATGAAAACGAGAGGTACAGAGGATCTACTCAAACATGTAATGTAAGCGCTTCCCAATGAGAAAATGACAAGACAAGGGTGAAAATCTCGCTCTAATTAAATGTAGGCTAAATCGCCCTGAATTAAAATGTAAAAACAGATCAAATAATGTATTTGTCGAAACGTTGCGATATTGTTTCATTTAAGTTCATAATTATTCTATAAATGTTATTTAATTTAGCAGCATTACCACGAAGCACCGTGTTGCGATATTTATTTGAATAATACAAAAAATAAAAACTTAATTCACAAATTGCATGCCTGGTTGTAAGGATCCAAAGATCCCTGTAGACTTTAATATTGAGTTGAACATTTTGTTCATGACAACAAATTAACATGCGTTTTTTCAGATTATATTTAGTTTTGCTTGGAAAAAGCTGGCCCAAACCAGTTTTATTTCATCAATTATTGAAATAATGAAATATTTAGTAATCAACTTTTATGACAGAAATATCACTAGGCTACATGTAACTTAAATCATTTAATTCCTTCATTATCAACACTGTCTAGAATAGCGATTTAAGTGTGAATTGCGACTTCTCTTTGTGTTAAGTCAGCCTCAGACTCCGATGTGGGGGGTTGGAGGGACAGTTGCTGGACAAAGGTGTTAATGTTCCTCTTTCATATGGAGAGTGTCGGATAGCCAGCCTGATGAGCAGGCAAAATTATTGTAAGGATAAATCTGTGTCTAAATGTAGGCCCCATATCTTATTAAATTATAAATATTGTAGTTTATTTATTGTAGCCTATTTAAAGTTTTTTTCACACAAAATTTCAATGTAAGTTATTGTAAGGTGAATTCAACAAGGCATGCTGTGTCTTTGAAGCAACAATTAAAGGCTAAATAATTTTTTCGTGATTTGTATGGCTGACACGCAGCGACATATACAGTATTATGAGCTGTATGATGTGTTTTTACCCTGAAATGTTTAATTTCGAGAGAGACCCGGCGCGCGCAGCGAGGGAGACTAAATAAACTTAAAAAGAGATCCAGCGCGAGAGAGGCAAAGAGAAACGCATGTTTTTAATTTAATTATGTTTCTTTGGACAATTTTCGTTTTGTACTGTTTTAATTGTTTAATTTAGCTGTAATTTCTTTGGCAATACAAATTTAAAATGTCGCAAGAATAAGATTGGCCTAGTGTTTCTTATTTTGCATCGCAAAAGAAATAAACTCTAAACCCGATGCAACCCTGTTTTAAATTTAAAAAAACTGTCCCGACACTTTATTTAAACCTTGAAATGTTCGAACTTGGTTTCAAACTTAAGTAATTTTAGTGTTCTTTTACATTACACAATAATTTAGCAGACTAAAGACGAGCTTCTTCATTTTCATTTTCTGATGCAATCGGCTGACAATCTTCCTTCATCAGTTTTTGTCGTTTGTGCAGCGGCTGCGGTTCTACAGGAATGTAGCAAATTTATGTTGTAATGATAATTAAACAAAACTCTTGACTTTAAATAAGTAAACAGTTATAAACAGTTACTTATTTAAGCATCAAGGTGGTAAAATATAAACGCTGTAAGACAACATCGGTTAACAACATGTATGCTACATTGAGATTCGATCTCGGCTCGATTGAAGCTCCTCGAAGCTCGTGTTGTTGCGTTGATCACTGAGCTATACCGTCTGTACGCTGTTAAAGTTGTAAAGCCTCATTGATGTAGCCTAAATGTTTTTATTGCAATGTTTTATGTTGAAATGTTTTCATTATTTATTCAATTACATTTCAGTAGCCTAATTTCAGTATTGTGATTATGAATTATTTTAACAACGTTTCACTTGTTGAATTCATCTGCTACCAGCTTTCAATCGCTCTGAATCAGCCGCGGTGCGGTAGCAGATTACGCATTAGAGAGAATAAACCGGAATAAACGAACACTTTTCAGAGTCTATGATTGTAGCGCCTCTTAGCGGTAAAAGGCAGCAAATACACCACACATTTTACCGCCGCGGTGGAACGGCTGATGTGGGCGTTGTCATGGCTTTCCTCTACATTTGCGTTTGAATAGCGCGCGTCCTCCGTGGGCGTGTCAGATTAACGCGTAATGAAGTGTAATGAGCTGGGAAAAAAAATACTGACAGCACTCTCTTTTCATACAGATTGCATAAACTGAGAATATTTGTTTTTTATATAAATTACTTCATTTAAAAGAAGAGAATTCAAGCTTCATAAAGAAAAATCTCTCGTGCCTGTGTGACAAGTAATCGCGGAGTTACAGTTAATCTTAGGACGCGTTTCAGAATGGACTTTACTGACAGAGAGAACGCAGAACTCGCATCATGTTTGTTTTTCTTTATTTGGTGAAAAGCACAACACTTTGTTTTTATTGTGAGTATCCACAAAAAAAATACAAACTTAACAGGATCGAATGATGTACAACACTTATATGTAAGATCAAAATCAACAGAGTAATTTGTGTCTCTTTTGCACTGATAAGGAAAAAAGTGAGCTGGTATCGCCGGCGAGACCGCCGACCCCAGAGGGTTAAAGATGCTAAATTGTTAACGGATATTGAACATCTCAAACGGTTTTGCTATGGCGAGGGATTATGTCAAAAAAAAAATCTGAAAAAAGTCTCATATCTTCTAAAAATGTAATTATACACAATTTATTTTTATATAGAATTATACAAATATTAGAACTAGACTAATTTTATTCTATTTGTTTTTCAATTCAAGTAGCATGAAAAAGTTTAAAACAGGCTATTTAGTGCTATGTGGTTAAACAAAAAAATCATACATAAGGCCACAACATACAACCTCTTGTGTCCAAAATGATATTAACATAGTACATTAAACTTTTTTTATCAGGTATGGCTATTGTATTTATATATAAATATATTAGGTATGTGGCTGTGAGGATATTTTCCCACCGGTTAATCGATGTGTGACACCAGCGAGGGCTTTTAAATCGCTAATATAAAGGTGAAAGTAAAGGCGCTTTTACACAAAATATTCCGTCATCATCTTTTCAGTCAGCTCTTCACTCTGGTGATTAATGAAATTTGACTCCTGTTGCTGATCTTTGCTGCAAAATTACAAATAATTAATTTCTATATAAAATAACACTCTGACTAAAAATACTTTTGATGTTTCTTTTTTAATCAATGTAGAATGTGTAACTTAAAAATAAACAGATTAGTGCTCTGTTTGAGGACAATCCTGTGTGGGGAGGGGAGGGCAGGGGGATTTCTCTGTTAGGTGAGAATTAATTTAATTGAATGTTTTTCAAGGTAGCATTCTAATCAGGTAAAACAAGTAATATTCTCTGTGTGTTTCTATAAATATTATATATATATATATACTGTATATATTGTTATCTATCTATATAGCTACGAATACGAGCAGCGATTAGGGCCCCAAGCCGGTGGCACCGCAACCCCGGTTATAGCACCTCCAACTGGCAGCAGGAAGTGTGTATCTTTCAAAATACTTTGAAATCACCCTCTTATTTTTTACCTGATTTGCTTCAAACTTCATTACTATAATGTAAACACACGGCAGATGTAGACCTGGATGTAGACCTGACCTTTCAGAAGGTTGTTCACGCACTTTGTGGTTGATATGTGCCCTCGATGCGCACTTTTGCAGAGCCCACACTGATACAAGCTCTTCAGCACACTACTTTTCGACAGTCAAAGCGGGGTTACGTTATTGCACGTCGTGCACAATAACCCTAAAGGCACCAGGGTGCCGGTGCCACCGGCTTTTTATATACATATATTTATGCTTAACTTTTTAGTGTGATTACCACCAAATAATATAGCTTGGCCGTGCATCGCTGCTCGCAGCTATATTATTTGGTTGTAATCACACAAAAAAGTGAAGCATAATTGTTCATTTTTATCTGCATTTTTTCTGATTAAACATTATGAACTATATTAACTGACAGTATGTATAGTTACAACATATTTTCAAACTTTATTATTTGACAAAGAAATTTAGTTGTTTCTGTTGGGTTTCTCCTGCATGGTATTTACATCATCAATTGAATTCGTTTGCAGGCAGGGTTATTGTTGACGGAAAATATTAACAAAACATTAACAAAACACAAAAACAAATGATAAAAACTAATTTATTATCAATATAAGATTTTTTAAAAATGGGATGAGATCCATTTTTATATACTTAAAAGTTGTCTTTTTGTCTCGGACTGAAACAATTTATGATTTAATTTAATCAAATCTACCAATAATATCTTACACTAATCTTTTTTTTTTACTCTCAGTCTCCACAAATAACATGTACCTAACAAATGAAAGTTGATTATGAAAACTGGACTGAAAATATCTTTTTCAAACACTTCGATGTTCAACAACTCTGTAAAAGAAGTCCTTATGTGCCTGACAGCGTCTCTTATTACAGTGTGCTGTTCCCGTGGGAGGATCCATGGACTAGTTTCACTCTTCTTAGGAATAGGCACTAGTGAAACCAGCAGAGTGAGTATAAATTCAGTTATGATTTAAGACTAAAAACAACAGACCACCAAAAATCAGGCCGAAAGCAGAGGTGGACAAAGTACACAACTTCCTTACTTGAGTGGAAGTACAGATATAGTCAAATCTTACTCCGTTACAAATAAAAGTTGTAAAGACTGATTTTTGCTTAAGTAAAGAAGTACTTGTTTTTAAAAGTTTGTAAGTATCAAAAGTAAAAAGTAAATGCACATTTTTATATAACATGTTAATTCATGTGTTGTCCTGGATATATAAACAAAAACACAGTATATATATATTTTTTTATTATGCAAAATGTGCCAAAACAATATATATATATATATATTAAACATTTAAAACATTACAAAAATTTATGAATATGCTGCATAAATATAGCACAATTTCTTAAAGCTGCCTGGTTCCAACTCCTGGTCTTTGACTTTGATTGCCAAGCGGGGCATTTTTTGTGGAGGTGACTGGTCCACACCTGCATTGTCCTGTTGAAGGAACACACATATCATGTCACACTGACCAGATTTAATGAGTGATTCTTAGAGAAAATCATAATACATGTGTATTTCTACAATGTCAATGTGAGGGTTCTATAAACTGAAAAGAATATGATACTAGTCATGTATTAAATTATTAAAGTGTTTACATTTTTAAATCTGAAAAAAGGAGGGAACTTACCAATGCTCTCTTCCGGTTCATCTGGGACCTGGGAGGAATGCTGCTCTGATCCAGGTGTGAAGTCTTTATCCGATCCGGGCTCCTCGGTTTAGTATTCAGCTGCACCTTCTTGTTAATATCCACACAGATTTTATTTTTTGGAGGTGGCTGACACACACCTACATTGCCCTGTTTAAGAATATAGAAGAAACATAGAAGCATATTTGAAGTCAATGTTTTTTTGTTTGTTTTTGAATAAATCTGAAAATGATGATGGAATGAGATGGAAGGGACTTACAGAAGCTCCCTTTGGGATATTCTGCTCCCTCTGCTTCTGCCTCTGCTTTTTAGGGATCTTGAGGCTTTCTCCCAGTTTGGGGGAATCTGAAGGTACAAGTGATCCCTGTGTGGTCCCCGAATGCACAAGTATACCTTTTGGGATCCTTGGGGCCATATCTTCTCCCTTCGGAGCCCCAGAGGCCACTACCGCTTCCTGTGGATTCGCTTGAGAAGACGCTTGAGGCCTCCTCTGCAGCAGCTCCCCTCTCAGAGGCTTTGGGGCAGGCACAGATGGTATCTGTAGAGACTTGAGCACAGGTGGTCCTAGTGGAGACCCGATAGGCACAGGTGCTTTCTGTGGGGACCCAACAGCCACTGGTGCTTCCTCTGTCTTTTTCTGCCTCCACTTTCTCTGCTGATGCAGCCGCTCCTCCTTAAGAGGATCAGGGACATTTAGATTTCGCCAATCTTGAGACTGGGGCACAGGTGGTCCTAGTGGAAACCCAATGGGCACAGGTGCTTTCTGTGGGGGCTCAACAGCCACTGGTGCTTCCTCTGTCTTTTTCTGCCTCCACTTTCTCTGCTGATGCAGCCGCTCCTCCTTAAGAGGATCAGGGACATTTAGATTTCGCCAATCTTGAGACTGGGGCACAGGTGGTCCTAGTGGAGACCCGATAGCCACAGGTGCTTTCTGTGGGGACCCAACAGCCACTGGTGCTTCCTCTGTCTTTTTCTGCCTCCACTTTCTCTGCTGATGCAGCCGCTCCTGCTTAAGAGGATCAGGGACATTTAGATTTCGCCAATCTTGAGACTGGGGCACAGGTGGTCCTAGTGGAGACCCGATAGGCACAGGTGCTTTCTGTGGGGAACCAACAGCCACTGGTGATTCCTGTTGGGACCTGGTGGCCACAGGAGCTCCCTGTGTCTTGTTTTGGCTCCACTGCTTCGTCGACTTCAGGGATATGGGGCGTGGAGGCCAGGTGAAGTCGCAATACTCTGGCTCCTCAGAGATGGGACTTGAAACCTCCATAATAGCCCACCACTCCCCTGCAGCAAGGGCCATGGTGAGCTCATCTGAGAGTTCAGGACCCAAGGACTGCTCTGCACTCTCAGTAAAACCAATGGGAAAGCTGGCCATACTCAGATTGATTTTGGATATGATGATATCTAAAGAACTGAACAATACTGACTTTCTGCAATCTCTATCTGTAAAACACTGTGAAAGACAGAGAAATGGAAGAGATGAGTTGAGCAAACACATACAAACCTGGAAGCTGATTGTCTTATCAAATTACTTGAAAAAATTAATTTTCTACAGTGTATGCCCATGGCTGTCAATCAGAAGAGGCAAGGGAGTCCAGTCCAAAAGCCTCCTTCAAATCTATTCAAAACTAACAATTAAGCTTCATTAATTGATAAATTATCAATTTAACTACTAATGTGGTCAACTAAGATACATATAATGATATATATATATATGGTTCAATTTTCCATAATTATTGTATGTCATAATGTCAGTATCAGTATTTGCTTTCTACCATGCACAATTAAAAATGTCACTGAACGTTTGCTGTTTAATTGTAACAATGAGCACTCAAACACACCAAACCAACAATTACCAAAAACACACACAAAAACTGATTTTGCACGGGCACTTTGGACTAGTATATAAAATGTCTATCATGCCTGGTAGTCAAGGCACATTTTATTTACTGCACGAATAGAAGAGGATGACAGCAATAAAGACTCCATTTAACAAACCAATGAGAATAAATTTTCAAATGGACATTTGTCTGTCCAAAATGGCCATTAAAGGCATAAGGAGTCTAAATGAAAATTACCTCCTTTTTTGCATACCAGTTACAGTCAGAGATACAGAGATAACCATTAAGGCCAATCAGCTTTCATTATATGATGTGTCATGAGATCTGCAAGTTGGTCAATGTAAAGGATCTCAAAGCAAGAGAGATTGAAAAGATAAGATAATGTCTATGGAGCTCTCCATTTGCATAAATGTTTAAATCATTTGTTGATTTAATGTGTTGTGTTGATTATGTAATAATGTGTCATTAATTATCAAGAATATAGGAGGTTATCATATGTGTATGGGAGCAAATCAACAAATAGCTAGCGTTATATTAAAAACATCAAACCCAATTTACATATTAAATTGTGCACACAAATTAGGCCTACCACTGTATATCGTCATGCCTATTCATTTATCTGCATCGAGTCAATAACATTCTATTGTTTAAGTAGAGTCTAATCTGATCTGAGTAATGCAATTATGAAATAAAATTCAAATATCCAAACCCAGAGTAAAAAGCAGCCTACTCACCATCACTCGCCGACTCGCTACAAGTTGCAAGATAACTTTGCACGCTATTGTCTCAGCGAACGTTCTATGACATCACAATAGAGCAAGGCGCTCACTGAAATCAAGTATTTGTGAATGGCGGGAAATCTATCCTGTTTCGTTAGAATAAAACTGAATATGCAATACAAATACAAAGAGTGATTAAGTATGTTTAATTGCTCATTTAACTCTAGTAGCCTATACTGACATTTTTTTTTTCAGGTGCTTTGCTAAATAATTCTAACAGCTTCTTAATCCTAAGTATTTTTTTCCCTTTGATAAGTTGCATAATTATTATCTCTATCAGTTTTCAAATGTATTTCTGTGGTTTGCATGTGTTTACCTTAAAGAGATTGTTTTCAGATTGATTTATTATTATGATTGTTTTCATCTAAATGTTTGTTGCAAATATTTTGGGTTGTATAATAAGCATTGCTTTAAATGAATACAATATATTATTTTAGCCGGAGAAGGATGTGTGTGTGTGTGTGTGATTGGTTATACGTGCAATAGGTCGCCTTTAACAACCACTTTTGATGATGCACGTGGAAATTTTTCTGATCCTTGACGCGATCGGTGACAGACACAAAGTTGATTCTGCGGTAATTTGATCTAATATTTAATGTTTTAAAAAAGTTTAATGTAGCAATGAGAGTCGATAAAAATTATTGACTGTATTTTTGAGACAAAAGTCTTGTTAATGATTTTCATTTTTGTTCAAGGTAATAAAAGCAACAGTTTTTCAATAATGGAATTATGGAAGAATATGTAAAAGTATGATAATCATAGGTTAAATTGGGGCGGAGCGCACCGGAGCGCAGGTCCGCCTCCTCGGGTCCACAACACACCCTGCCGGAGCTCAGCTCCGTCTCCTTCAGCACCAAATATATAAATTTTGTTGAGTGTATATAATGAAAGTTATTAAATAATTGGCTAATATTAACTCGAATTTGGTGCTGGAATGATTCGCCCATCGCAACGTTCTGATCTTCTCGTCTGAGCTGCTTCAGCACTCACCCGCACGTCAATGTCAAAATGTTTGAGGCCAATCAAAGTAAGTGGGATTTATGTTCACAGAAGCGCGAGCCGAGCGCGAATCCCAACGCGACGCTTCACGCTTCAGTTAACGGGCATAGGCCTACCGTGCGAGATAAGATGCAAGTAGCTAATCTAAACAGCTGTTTGTCGATAGACAGAAATACTCAGTTTGATCAAAGACAGTGGATACTATAAGCTCAATTTAACAACACAAGCACCCTATTAAATATTGCCATTATTATTGTAATATATTTGTATAACGTTACCTCGAATGTGTTCGACTTTTCACTGTTTGTATCACTCCGCTTGTTCGTGTTTGCGCAGCTTGCATCATTAAGCCAGAAGGCGGCGACAAGTGACTGTCTTTATGAGTGAGCAATTGAACCATTGATTAAATGAACAGATTAGCTAGTGCTAGTCCAAAAAATATTGATTAATTTAGGAAAGAAAAAGTAGCTGAAATTGATCTTTGATGCTCATACTAATTGCTCATATGCCTCTGGGCACAGAATGATTGCATTGGCGTTTGTTTAATAATCCTTGAATCATTTCTTTTTTAAGGACATTCACGTTTCTAATATGTGATTGTGTATTGTCAACAATATGCATAAACATTCTGCATTTCCATTTTATAGTGTGGATCAGTGGCGTGCACAGACCTCCTCAGGGGCAGGGGCGGACGGAGCAAAAAGGGCACTAATTTTTTTATATATTTAATTTAACAGTAGGCCTACCTGCATTTTTATTCTCTCTATTCAGCCAATTTGTGAGAGGGATGCTTCCTTTGGCTGCATCATAGAGTTCCTTGATTTTTTATTTTTTTATTCTTTCTTTCCTTGGCATTCTAAGAAAATATGTTTTTTACAATTATTAGAATGCATAACACATCAAATGAAAATAGGGAAATTATGATAATATTACTAAATATTATTTACTTTACCAAACAAAACAGTGAGAATCAAGAAGGTAAAATTAATAATTTTATGGAAAACTAATTTTTAGTTTTGTTGATGTTGTAAACTTAATGTATGTATTATATGTATGAAAGACAGTGTTAGCTATCATGAATCAGTAACACTTTACAGTAAGGTTTCATTAGTTAAATTAGTTAGCATTAGCTAATGAACTGCACTTACAGCATTTATTAATCTTAGTTAATATTAATTTCAGCATTTACTAAAACATTAAAATCAAAAGTTGTATTTGTTATCATTAGTTAAAGGCACACTGTGGAACTTTTCAACCTTTATAATATATTACCAAAACCCATTGAGATGGTACATCGACTTACAATAGGTTGAATGACACGTCTGCCGTAGCCTGAAGGTGTCTGTCTCGCTTTTACTAGCACTATGTAACTTCGGGGTTCGGGTAGGAACCCGAGCACAAAAAGAACTACAAAATTCAACCGCTTTACGGCATACGTCACTTCCCCCACCACCCCAACTTCCTCAGATTCTGACGTGAGTGCTCAACTCGCGTTTGATTGCCATCTGTATGTTTTCGTCATGGCCGAACCAACAGCTACAAGGAAGAAGGCAAAGGTTTTGTCAGAGGACACTAAAAAAAGAAAAAGGCATAGTGACAAATGAAAAGCCAGGACGAGGATCACCATTGGTCCAGCGTTCGCTCGCTGGCGTGAGCTACAGGAGGAGGAGGGGTGCCCGACCGATGCTGACGCTTGCCTGCACACAAATGCCGTTTCCAAGGTGACACAGATAAATCATATAAGCAGTGTAGTATTTTCTGGTATTTCGGCCACAGCCGATGGTGTTATGAGTGTAATAAAATGCCCACAGCCCGTTGTTCATTTCTACACACAAACACAGCCCGCCACAGTGCAGGGCTCGAACAAATAAAGTCGACTCATGTCAAATGTACATTAAATGTAGTGAACGTGCCCACGACTCAGTGCCCACAAACACTACACACAACATATCCCACGGTTTCTGTAAAACGAAACCAACACACATAAGTTACAGTCAGCTCAGGCCGACGGTGTTTTTAGTGCAGTAAATGTGCCCGGCCCGCCGTCCCGCGCCCACATTCACTCACAGACATGTTAGCACTAAGCCGCTCGCTCTCTCTCAGCAGACTGCTATAAGGGAATCGAGCGCGGCCAGGCTGCCCGCCTCAAACACTGTAAGCACACACAATCTAAAGACACGGGAGGCTGACCCACTGTCTATGGGCGGACCGGTTGACTGTTTGTTGACTTTTGCGACAGTGCTGCGGAGCTTGTGGCCTCTAGGGACGCTAGACGTGAAAGTTACAGGTCGAGCGCCACTAGTGGCCAAAAGTTCCGCAGTGTGCCTTTAATGCACTGACTGTGACATAACATGAATAAACAATTAACAGTTGTATTATTAACTAAGATATACAGTAACAAATGTGTTGCTCATGGTTAGTTCATGCTAGTTCATACATGAGTAATGAACAAATGAACATTATTGTAAAGCGTTACTATGAAATCAAAGATATAAGTTCCTTACAATTTAGAGTTGGACATTGACTTAACCCTCTACTGCACAGTGTTGCCATATGGCAACATACCCTTTCTTTGGACATTTCTTGAAATTTGAAAATAAACATGAGCTCTGATTGATCTTAAATTCATAATAGAACCCGGTGGTAACCAATGATATGCTTTGATGACATCACGACACTACACACACCCTTGCAACGTCATTCTTTTCACACACTTTTGATGACTCCAGCTGCTGAAAAAGTGCTCGTGTATATGTGAAGATTTTCCTCATTTTTTTCATATTTCTTCGGAATAAAAAATACATCAAGCATCTGGGATAAGTTCTAATCTTTTTTCAATCATTGTCACATTGTTTTGATACTTATATTACCTTTTTATTTAATAAAATAGGTATGTTGCCATATGGCAACATTGTGCGGTAATGGAACAATATTTTGCCCATGCTAATGCAGAGTAGCTTTGTATGAATGACAATGTATGGATGCACTGATAGTTGGATGGTTGTATTCTACTCATATATTTATATATATTTGTATATATTTATAAAGTAAAGTAAAAGTAAAGTATAAAAGTAAAATATATATCCGTCTTGACCGCTTTGATCACTGGCCAGAGATGGGTGCACCAAAAGGAAGGTGCAAGCATCCTGGCTGCAAGGGCATTGTCAGAGTTGTTTGCTCTAAGTGCAAGGTGCACCTCTGCCTTAAAGGTGGGGTAAGTGATTTGCAAAACGGCCGGCAGATTTTGAAAATACACAACTCAAAAGGTCCTACCTTCTTTCCTCCAACGCTGGCCCTGACTCCACCCATTCGAAGAGGGGGAGGGGGGTATGGTACGACCGTTTGATTGACGCACTTACTGTCCAATGATTCTAGGTGGTCTTGGAAATGATTGGCTGGAGTTTTTCGAGTCCTGCCCTTTCCACAGATAATTACATTTTTTAATTTTCATGTCAGTGCTTCTAACTCAGTGGCTGTAAGTGGGTTAGGAATAGGATTTCAAGTGATTTTGAAAAAATGGTCAAAAAAGAAAATCACATACCCCACCTTTAACGGAGAGAACAACTGCTTTAAGGCGTTTCACATCGAGTAGTTTCACTTGAACAGTTCTTATGAGTTTGCGTCAGATGTTTTGTAAATGTTGTTGAAATAACCGTTTCACATTGAGTAGTTTCACTTGACCAGTTCTTATGAGTTTGCGTCAGATGTTTTGTAAATATTGTTGAAATAATACTTTGAAAATTAGTTTCATATTTTGTACACAAAGCTCTTGAAAACATTTTAAATAATAAAAACAATTTAATTTCTAAAAGACAGGTCTGTAATCATCTATGAATTTCATATCATTTTGGGAGAAAACGCATCAGGCTGTTCCATTGTCGCACAATGTTGCCATATGGCAACGTACCCAAAAGTACCCCTCCCAAAAAAAAAAAAAAAAAAAAAGAAAAGAAATGTTAATTTGAGTCTATTTTATATATAAAAAAAACACTGTAAAAATTGTTTCCATGATTGCATAATAATGCGTGCAGTAGAGGGTTAAGATTTCATTTAACTAGATGTATTTCCCCTTGCACTTTTATTCCTTGGATAAAAACGAATGACATTGTCACTCAGAATGCGTCTGAAATCGAGTTATTATTTTTTTATAGTTAAGAATAACTCGCTTGCTGCCGCAACTTTTAGAGTAGCATGGTGATCGTAGGATACATGTAATTTTCCGTATTAGCTTTAACGTTACCTGCTGCTCGTTTGAAGACTCGCGCGAACTGCTGCGTAGTGCTAACCAGAACCGTTAAATTCGTACGAGGCGCTGCAAAGGAAACTCCGCCTACCACTTCTCCGCCAATTTTTTTTTATAGATAATATTTGTTTGTATTATTACTGTTAGTGGCAAGGGTGTGTAAGTGTATTGTTATTTATTATAATATTTATAATAATAATTGTTATTATTTACAATGATCAGAAAAGGGCACAATACATTTTGAGACAAAAGTGGCAGGGGCTTTTTTCCTTTTTTTTTTTTTTTTTTTTGTAAAATGGACATGTTGAGATCAGGAAAAGCAAAGTTTTCTTGGGGGGGCATGCCCCCAAACCCCCCTAGCAAGATAGTTTTTTTGGAACTTTTATTACGGCCCTGCGTGTCGGTGTGATTAAATCAAACAACAAACTGCCAAAGAAATTGGCCCTGATTCTTTTAAATCAACATTTTTTCTTGTTTTTTTTTTATATTTGCCAACCAATATTTTCAAACATGTTCAATTTCATACATTTCCTGAGGGTGAAATCGGTTGCTGTCTGTTAACATTAAAGGACAAAAAAATAAAAAAATAAATTGTAAAGTATTTATCTTTGTTTAAATACGTACTCAACCCTACCTTACACATTAATACTTGAAAAAGAGCCTCTTTGGTGTAAAAACACATTAAGTCATTTTACGGCGCGATTTTGAATGATGACCATTCACCGTAAATAAGGGCTCCCCCTCCCTATAAAAGCCTATTTAACCACTGATGATAATAATATATGATAATAAATATCCGGCTTTTCCATTTGCTGACATGACATGGTTAGATTCAGATGGGAAATATAATATATTAAGTTGGGTGTCCACCTTAGAGGTAATCACCATATTTATAATGAAACCATCATTTAAAAATATGATAGTCATATCGTATAATCAAATATCACATTTATTGTTACTGTAAAATTATATTTAATTACTATGGGATCTCCTTCAATGCTTTCAGAATCTTTTTTTTTTAAATGAATACATTTTAATGACAGTATATTTATTGTACAAAACTATATTATTTTAGCCTCTTTATCAAAATAAACTGTGTCTGTGGTAAAAGGCCCAAACAAACTAACCACTTTTGATTTTTTTTACACAAAATCTGTTGTTCCATCAATGCTCAATATGAAACACTCATATCTTTTTTCTGCATTTATACATTTAAAAACAACAGATGTTGAAACCAAAGTGCTGTACAACAAATAAAGAACAAACTTAAAACATAATAAAACATCTAAAAAAAACAATTGGACAAGTAAAAATGATACACCCTCAAACAGAATTAAAACATAAAGAATAAAAATCAGTCTTCAAAACTAATACTAAGATACAGTCTTACCTGTGTGGTCAAAGTGATGCTCGAGTGAGTTCCAGCAACTGTTGATTTGAGAAGTACAGTAGATATCCTCTAGAGGACGCTGTGTCTGTTTACAGATGATCTCAGTCCAGTCAAAGCATGAATGATGAACTGATGAACGTGCAGTCGTTGATTAGTGATTAGTTTTATGTTGATTATTCCTCAAAGCACTGTTTTATTGTCCGGACACGTTAAAGCATTACTTTCTGAATCTGATTGTGAACGGATGGATATATTACTTGAGTGTATAACAACATTTTCCTTATGTTTTCATTACACACTGTTCCTGTAACTCAAAACCTGGTGTTAAATTGAGTCAGTTCACTAACTTTATCATCATAAATCTGCATTAATTAACACTGTGAATGATTTCAAGGGAGAGTGGCATTAAAATGACTAACTTAAATACAATATTGCAAAGTCATTCATTCAGATGGGATTTGGCATGTTCTTTTTAACCGTTGTGTTCTGTTCGATTTCTGTGTACTCCCCTTATGGACCGGGTCAAATTGACCCTAATTGGACTCAATACAATTCCTCAAAAATCACACTATGAAAAACAACAAAGATTTAGATACAAACTGTAAACTTTTAATATCAACATTTGTCAAACATTACAAAAACATTATATCTGAAAATATGATTTATGAAATTTTTAAAAAAAAAATTTTTAAAACAGTTTTGTTTTGACAAAATTGGAAAATAAACAGTATACTTTTTTTTTTTTTTTTTTTTACATTTTATGCTTTGAACATCGTAACTGAACAAAAAAAATTGCTGTATAATGAACATTTTTCATTTTCCTAAGTTAACTTTCCCTAGTTTCCTAAGACCTATTTTCCTAGTTTCATTATTCACTCACTGGGAAGTGAGAAACCAAACATAAAAAAAACATACATCAAATAAATGTTTTTTATTTATTTTTTGGCTCTGTGAAGCTGCCTTTGAAAATCCTACATAAAAGTTTTGGTTAAAAGCTAGGTATTTTAGATATTTTGAATATTGAAATGAGAGCTTATTTTACTATCTGTGTCTGACAAAGAATTTCATCTGTAATTTGCTAATAATTCTGAACACTGTAATTTTATCTTTTTCAAGTGTGTTTGGTTAGGGTTAGAGCACTTTTAGATGCACTTGCACGTTAGAACTGGAGTTGAAGTGCCCTGACATACAGAAAATAAATGTTTTTATTTTGTGTCTGTACAGTTGCTTTTGAATGGCTGTCTATGAGGGTCAAATTGACCCACGAACATCACGAACGTAACAGTGATTTTGTTTGTATATGTCAAAACACATCAGCATGTTGAAACTTTGCATGCATGTTCATCATGATAAATGAGAAAAAGTCACAAAATATCAAGAAAAAAACAAAGGTTAACCAGTATTTCCAACAACTTGAAAATCGAAACGGGTCAAATTGACCCGCAACATAACACAATAAATGTTTAATTGAGTAGATATTAAATAAAAGTTATATGATGTCATCATATTGCACAGCGATGGTCTATAGTTTAGCACTAAGGCATTATAGACATACAGTAACAGTATGACTTTCTATAAAGCTGCTTGGAAAGGGTGTGTATTGTGAAAAGTGGCATACAAATAAATGACTCAACTTGATAAAATCATTATTAGAGGTTTAGTCATTATAGGCTGATCAATGAACTTGTTCTAAAAGTTTTTGGTCCTGGTTTTAAAAGGCCTGAAATTACAGTTAAAGGTAAATTAGTATCACATTTTTGATTTATTTTGATTTACTTTTTGCAGTTGTGAGTTTATCTCACACTTCTGGGGAAAAACTGTTAGAATTGCAAGATAAAAACATACAATTGTGAGAAATAATATAATATAAACACAATTCTGACTTTTAGTTCAGAAACAAAGTCTATAAAAAGTGGCAATAAGCTGTGACTGAAACAAGCTTTTATGAAACAGATGTTTGGGGTTTGTAGTTTGTAGTTTTCGTAATCATGGTTCCTGTTTTTCATGTGATTCCCTTATCAGTTATGTGATCATGTCATAATGTGTAACATTTGTATTGGTTTATTGTGTTCAGGTGTGTGTTGTTAAGTCATTAGTGTTGTGTGTATATAGCCCGTATGTGACCCGTGTTCCCTGTTACCGCTGTCGGTGAGTTCTGTTCATGTTTAGTACGCGTTCAAGTCTATTGTTTACTGTGTTTAGTTCATGTTGGGATCTAAATGAACTGCACATGGTTCAGTTCATCTCGCCTTTAGTGGACTTTTGTGTCAATCTAATGGCAGATGTGTTGACCATTATAGGCCTGTCAACAACACTCTTGCTTAACCCTAAAAAGGTCAAGATCATAAACAGACATCAGAAAATTCATTAATTGCTATTTTCTATCTTATTGTGACTTATTTTTAAAAATATGATTTAAAAAAAAAATAACAACGTTTTTTTGATTTTAATGTTTGTATCCCCCAGGATACGTCACCCCTTTTACGGTTAAAAATGTATTAATTCTTATAAAATGATCCAAAAATTCTAAACGCTTTACAATAAGTTCTAGTTTATCAAATACAGCAACTATTATTCTTAATGTTTGTTGATAAAATTGCAATTATTTCTTGTTTAGGCCTATTCATGTTAGTTCTCACACAACTTTTTGTTTACTAAATGTGTTAGTAATTGTCAAAATTAGCATTAAGATTAATACACGCTGTAGAAGTATTGATGATTTTAACTACAGTTGACAAATGAAACCATATTGTAATGTTACCATAATAATATTTTTGCTGTTGTTTTAGTATATGTTAATGTTCTGTAATTTATACATTGTAAAAAGGATTTTTTGAAGTAGTAAATACAACAAAGATTATTACAAGAAAATACTATTTCAAGTCTTGCTACTTTAAAATTTCACGTTTAATGTTACTTCCCATTTCTTTGTAATTAATAGTGAACTCACTAGCAATTTCTGAGTTTTAAAAGGATTCTACATCATTTTTTTTTCCAGTGTAATTTATTTTAAGCAACATGACTATGATAATGTTCCTCTTTATTCTGAAGTGGAATCGTCAGAACGGAAAATCTGATTTTCTCATGCTGAAATTTCCATGTTGAGGTAAATAGAGCTGCACACACACACACACACACGCGCGCGCGCGCGCGCACGAGCAACAGTCGCGCGGTGGAGGATGCGCACAACATGAGCAACAGCCAATACAGCTCATGCACAGAAGAACACGGTGCATTCTGACTCTCTTCTGCCCATTTCGTGTCGGGAATGTGATCTACAAACACTTTATTTGCTCAGCCTCTCGTTTGAGGCCGGTTAGATGTTTTTTTTTTTTGCGTCCTTTTTTTCTGGATCAAACCCCCGGTTCATCGTCACGGTTCGGCGGAGACGCTTCACATCACAGGTGACTGATTCCTCTCCTCATTTCTGCCTCCATTCTGAGGTGAATCCTGAAATAAAATAATACGAAATCGAATGCATGTACGATGTTGTAGTCAGGAGGAGCCAATATAAAAGGCTCATGTGTGTTCAGTTTATTCCTAGAGATCAGTGAGCGCGCATATTCCCTTTTTTATATCTAGTAATGATGAATCCTCGCTTTGACTGGACCTGCGTAAAGCGCGTTTAGTGGAGAAAATCGTCCCATCTGATCCGGTGTGATGCACTGATGAGTTTCTGATCGAATCGAATCAAGAGGAGACGCGGATCCGGAGCTCATATGGAGAAGAACGAGATCATTTGCTCGTAAATGAAGATGAATCGAGAGCAGATTTATGAGCAGAACCGGCTCTTCTACACGTTTACGTGGACCTCAGGCAGATGTTCGGCTAGAACTGGGTTACAGTAGAGCAGATTTGAGGCCACACATATGCGCTTATTTCCCATAGATGCGGGTTCGGGTTGCGCGCACATCATCACGCGCGGCGACGCGAGGAACAGATGAAGGGTTTATTTGGGATTTATGATGAGTTTATCACACAGTTATTGATCACTGGTACAGGATCTTTCATTAGGGGTATTTAAAGGGAGGTTAGCAGGAGAGGGAGCTCTCTCTGTATTTGTGTTTTCAGTCTATCATGTTCACATGCGTATGTCTGACATGATTTCCTACAGATTCTGCATGTGGCATCAGTAGATGCGGTTCACAGCACTGCCCACTGATGGCAAAACTCAAACTACAGTGTTTTAAAACATTATAACTGCTACATAAAATAATATGATCGTATAACTAATATTTAAATGCATTCAAATTACATAAAAATCCCTGCCATGCATGTAAATATGTATTTCACTGCTTTATAATGCATCTGAGACATTCCAGTTCAATAGTAAAACAAATGACTTGTTGTAAAACTGGAATTTGTGAATGTTTAAAATAAAACTGAATAATTTTACATGAAAGCAATAACACATTTAAATTTAAGTGGTGTAACTGCAATATAAAAAACGCCACAAAGACTTGAAAAAAAGGTCATCAATTTTCCTGCTGGCATTTAGCTTTATTAATGTATTGATTAAAGAGCACAGCAGCCAATGATCAAGTAATTATGTTTTAGTTAATAATAATTCTACGCCTATTTAGTATGGAAGCTTGTGACCGCCATGAAACAAATCATTTTAAAAGATAATTGTGACTTTTATCTCGCTGTTCTGACTTTTTTCCCCCTCACGAGATATTAAAATTCAGAATTGTGAGATAAAAAGGTCGCAATTACCTTTATTTTAAATTTTGTGGCGGAAACGAGCTTCAGTGTGACCAGTGCTGGGTATAGTAACTGATTACATGTAATCCGGATTATGTAATCCGATTCTAAAAATTAACTACTTGTAATTAGATTACATTTTAAAATGCTTGTAATCAATCAAGACTACAGTTACTTTTCTATTGATTACATGATTACATTCTCACAATGGCATAGATTATAAATCATTGATTCTACTTTATTTTAAATTTTCCTTTCTAAAAAAGCCCACTTCTTATATACGTTCAGAAGCTCTTCCAGGAGCACTACATCCAATGGAATATATTTTCTTTTTCTTTGTATTTTTATATCATATAAGGTACAAGATTGTCAAAACAATGTGATAAACAAGTTGGGTCAAAACAAGTAATCTAAAAAGTAGTCTGAACGCATCACCTAAAATGAGTAATAGATTGCATTACTAACTATTTTTATCATGTGATTTGGAATCAACTGACTACAATTTGTAAGAAATCTTTGTGTGACCTTCAATTAAATGGGTTTTTGTCTGATTTTCCCTCTCTCTCTCCTCTGTCTGTTTCATTAGATACGCAATATAACCTCAGAAGAAGAAGTTTTCTCCGTCAACAGGATCTGGACCAGAAAACTGGACTGCAGGATTACAAGATTCTTTGAGCGTCACTAACAGTTTCTGGACTCCTTCAAAACGAGATCTAATATCTCAGATCATCTGTTCTGGATTACTTACTTTGGAGAGCATGATTACTTCCAGAGCTGGAATACTAGAGACTAATCTAGTTTATGTGTGCAAACTCGATTACATGGGCGAATCCCTCATGTGAACGGAGCCTAATTCGTTTTTCTGCAGGACGTGCGTTGACTTCCACAGCAGCTCGTGTTGTTTATGTGGTCGTTCTTTCGGCAGACACAAAGAATTCGGAATGTTCACAGTCTAAGAACATTCTTTTGGAACATATACTGTCAGGAACTCCGTTCTTCCTGCTGTTGGTGTGGAGTTGAGTCCCATGGCTCGACCCGGCTCCGGGGTTCTGGTGTCGCTGGGAGGAGGATACTCGTCTCAGAGCATGGCACGGGTGGTGGTTTGGGAATGGATGAACGAACACGGCCGATGGAGGCCGTACAGCGCCACCGTTTGTCATCACATCGAAAACGTCCTGAAGGGAGACGCTCGTGGGACCGTCATACTGGGACAGGTGGATCCGCAGCTCGCGCCGTACGTCATTGACCTGCAGTCCATGCATCAGTTCAGACAAGACACGGGTGAGTCACGGACACACACGGCAAGAAAAATCACATCACTCCGCTGATGCACTTTTTCCTGATGTTTAACCATGAAAGGTGTGCTTTTGATGTGTGGGAACTTTAGTCAGTGTTTAGGCTAGTCCAAACATTCACATTCAATTTAAATCCACTTTACATGCACTGCAAAAGATATTTTTCTTAAAATGTATCAAATTTATAGTGTTAGTTCACCCAAAAATCGAATTTTCCCATCATTTACTCAGCTTCAAGCCATCCTAGGTGTATATGACTTTCTTCTTTCAGCCGAACACAATCAGAGTTATATTAAAAGATATCCTGGCTCTTTCCAAGCTTTATAATGGGAGTGAATGGTGCCTGAGTTTTTGAAGCCCAAAAAAGCGCATCCATGCATCATAAAAGTGATCCAAACGACTCAAATCAGGCCTTCTGAAGCCATGCGTTTGTGTAAGAAAAATATCCATATAACTTATAAACTATAATCACTGGCTTCCGGTAACAGCCGTACGCGAGTCTAGTTCCGGCGGAGTGACCTCTGACCCGACGCATAACGATTGACCTCTGACCCGACGCATAACGATTGACCTCCGACCCCACGCATGACGAGTGACCTCTGACCCGTCACATGACGAGTGACCTCTGACCCGTCACTTCACGAGTGACCTCTGACGCGTCACATGACGAGTGACCTCTGACCCCACGCATGACGAGTGACCTCTGACCCGTCACATGACGAGTGACCTCTGATCCCACGCATGACGAGTGACCTCTGACCCGTCACATGACGAGTGACCTCTGACCCCATGCATGACGAGTGACCTCTGACCCGTCACATGACGAGTGACCTCTGACCCCACGCATGACGAGTGACCTCTGTGAGTGACCTCTGACTCGTCACATGATGAGTGACCTCTGACCCGTCACATGACGAGTGACCTCTGACCTGTCACATGACGAGTGACCTCTGACCGGTCACATGACAAATGACCTCTGACCTGACGCATAACGATTGACCTCTGACCCATCACATGACCAGTGACCTCTGACCCCACACATGACCAGTGACCTTTGACCCGACACATGACGTAGGATGTAGGAGTAGCGTAAACTCAGGTGACAGTCGACTCCTCTCGCGGTTCAAACAACAAACTCAAGCTCCTCCCACATTTCTCTTGAAAAATTCTCGTTTTAGACTCCGGTGTTTGTTTTACTCGATCCTCTGCGCTTCTGCATTCATCAATACGTGATGCGTCGCGTCAGAGGTCATGCGTCGGGTCAGAGGTCATGCGTCGGGTCAGAGGCCATGCGTCGGGTTAGAGGTCATGCGTCGGGTCAGAGGCCACTCTTCCGCCGGAACTAGACTCGCGGACGGTTGTTAACGGAAGCCAGTGATTGTAGTTTATAAAGTTATATGGATATTTTTCTTTGCTTCGGAAGGCCTTTATTAACCCCTGGATTACTTTAATGATGGATGGATGAGCTTTTTTGAGCTTCAAGGTACCATTCACTCCCATTACAAAGCATGGAAGAGCCAGGATATTTTATAATATAACTCAGATTGAGTTTGGCTGAAAGAAGAAAGTAATTTACACCTAGGATGACTTGAGGGCGAGTAAATTATAGGATTATTTAAAAAAAAATTCACTAAACATCTTTCAGTGGTGTCAGAAAAATAATCTTGTATTCCCTTTGAATTAGATTTATTTTTCTGACACCATTTGTAGATATTTATTCTAGTTTAAATCATAAACTCACTTAATTTTGACAGTTTAAATTTGAAAAAAGACTTTCAATTTAGCTTCTGAAGTAAATGTATCTTGATTTAAGAATGTTTAGATATTCAAAAATACTTGGTAAGAACTTTGCATGTGAAGTGCATGTGAATTGAATGTGAATGTGTGAACTAAATGACTAGTTGTCTAACCACTTACTAAAGTTCCCACACATCAAAAGCACACCTTTCAAGGTTAAACGTTCAGAAATAAGCGTCAGAGATTGCCTGAGAGGTTCTCGTGTGCTAGTAGTGTTCACGCTGCATTTGAAGTCAACTAGATGAACAAAGACAGCTTCAGGGTTTTTGACTTCTTGGAAAATCTGTGCGGTTCCAACCAAGAGCTGATATTCTCTGAAGACCATCTCTCTCTCTACACACACACACACACACACACACACACACACACACACACACACAGACAGACACAGATCGGCACGTCCCCAGGGCTCTCTGTTCGCATGATGCCATTGCCGCTGGCCACTGTTTTCCCTCATGAGAGAACATGACCTAAAGTAGAACAGTTCAGGGTTAAATTAGGACACATGGGATGCTCTGTGGAAAACAGAGCTGTGTGTTATTTTGGTGCATGTTTGTGTTCATTACAGCACATCTTTTAAAGATGAAGTGTGTCATTTCCGTGGAAATAACATCACCAGATACAGAAGTAAATATTCCCACAGATTTTCTGTCTGCAATTGGTCATAAACAGAGATAGTCCTGATCCTAAACTCGGTTGAGTCAATGCTTCTGTATCAATCTCTGAACATTTAATGTCTTTTCCATGTGACTTGGATGCGGGTGTCTCTTTCTTCTTGGCTTCTTAACTAGTTTAATGCAGCTTAGCTAAGTTTTGCTGGAGAAACAGCACAGTTCTGGTACTAACCAATAATAACCAGCATGTCAATTCAAAACTGATTGGGTGCAGGAAGGTTTTTTAAGTGGAAGTAGTTCATCTGTGAAAGGAAAAGGAAAAACAGGCCACAGACTCTTCTGGATATTTAGGCCTTCCTGCTAATCCGTAAAACCAGACTAAACTTAAAATGAGAAATCAACGTCTCTCATTGTATGACCTCTGACTTTGTGGTTTCTCTGCTTCACCAACTTCCAGATGCTGCCTCTCTCTCTCTCTCCCTCTCTCTGTCTCTCTCTCTTTCTCTCTGTGTGTGTGGGATGGGTGGGTTTACTTGGTTATACTTGTGGGACAAAATTTTCCCCAGAAGTGAGCTAAAACTGACTAAATCTCCCTTTGGGAGTTTTTAACATTCTAAACATGCATAAAGTTTTCTGTTGTTGTGTTAAAGCTAGTAGTCAATTTAATCTAAAAACATTAAAGGGATAGTTCACTTTGAAATTAATTTTTGATATGTTTTAGCTTGCCTCAAGGGCATCCAAGATGTAGGTGTCTTTGTTTCCGCAGTAGTTTCAATTTTGATATTTTTAGGTCAAACCGTTCTTGTCTGTCAGTCATATAATGCAGGTCTATGGTCACCACCTCAAAGAGCAGCACAGAGAAGTCCAAATTAAACATGATTTAATGACTCGTAAATGTAAGTACACATTGATGGCGCAAGCGCTGGAAGTGATCTCTCGCGCGTGTACGTCACTCATTGTTTACACAGAGATTTCGGACGTTTTACCTTTCACTGTGAAGATCTAAACATATTTAGATATACAGGAAATCGCAATGGAAGACGATTTCGGTATATCAACAGACAACGTAGAATTTATTTCAAAACCATATTTATTTGAACCCGAATACACCGGGGCTTTCCGCCGCTTGCCGGCGCTTGCCCAGACCGAAGCGCCGGCGCCCTCAGATCACTTGGACGTGGCTGTGATTACAAGAGGTAAAAACGATATAAATACTGTTCGTTTTCTCACACAAACCGCTCGTTTCGTGTCTTAGGCCATCAATGTGTACTTACATTTACGAGTCATTAAATCATGTTTAATTTGGATTAAAGTGAACTATCCCTTTAAATCTAAGGTACTTTGTCATTTAAAAGTGTGTTTGTGTGGGTTTGCCCCATGGTTATTATTGGGAACAAAATCTTTCCTAGAAGTGAGGTAAATCCAATAAAACCTTCAATTTGGGGGCGTCTGCATTTTGAAAAATGATTAATATATTAAGCAAATTATGTTTTTTAGTTCTAAGGAAGCAGTTTTCTTAGTGTGTTCTGACTGGTTACCAGGATGTTGCTATGCAGTAGCTGGGGTTTTCTTATTGGATGCCAGGGTGTTGCTATGCAGTTGCTATGGTGCTTTGGATGGTTGCTAAGGCGTTGCTTTGTGGTTTATATCGTGTTTTAAGCATGTTTTTATTCAGTTGCCAGGCTTTTCTAAATGGTTATTAGCATGTTGCTATATGCAATATCAAGTGTGTTCTGACTGGTTAACAGGGTGTTGCTGTGCTTTGGATGGTTTCCAGGGCATTACTATGTAATTTCTAAGGTGGCTTTAAGCATGTTTTATGCAGTTGCTACGGTTTTCTAAATGATTATAGCATGTTGCTTTGCAGTAGCTAGTGTTTTCTTATTTGTTGCCCGGGTGTTGCTAAGCACTTGCTATGGCGCTTGGATGGATGCCAAGGCGCTGCTATATGTTTTTAACTGTTTTTACATAGTTTCTAGGGTTTTACTTTCTTTTACATTTTTATATTAGGGGTAGAGGGTGGGGTGTAGATGTGGTACTTGTAATTTTTTTCACTGTCCTCTGTATTTGAAGTGCTATGCAGCTGTGCAAAGGCAAAAATGCAGTAACTACATGTTGTCCAAATTGAGTTAACTTATAAGTCAAATGCAGGTCTCTTAGACTAGATGGGTTTGACTGAACTTTGATCAGAAAGATGAGGTCAGATCATTTAAAATTAAATAAGAAAACTTTAAAGATAAGACATTTTGTCTTGCGTGTGTGAAATTTTGGACCACTTAACACTAAGTGTAATATTCTGAATTGGATGTATGCATGCTTATTTTAGGTGTCCTGGTTCTTCCAGATGGAGCTCTCTTAATAGACTTAGTGTTCTGAGATTCGTGTGTGTGTGTGTGTGTGTGTGTGTGTGTGTGTGTGTGTGTAGGGGTGGTGTCCCTCCCTGACTGCTTGGATCTGTCATTTAGTTTGAGGTTTCCTCGTGTGCAGTAAGTATGCAGTATGGTGCTGTCTCTAATAAACAGCAGCTGGTCACTAAGGTCATACTGACATCGCTCAGCCCTGGAGAATTCCTTCTTCCTTCAGCCTTGTGGGATTCATGCGGAAAATAGTTTGATGTGAGTGCTGCTCGTCTGGGATTGCCGGGTGACTGGTTGCCAGGGCGTCACTGTCTGGTTGCTTTGGTTTTTGTCAGTTTTTTTTTATGTCTTCATGCAGTTCCTAGGGTTTTCTAAATGTTTTTTAGCATGTTGCTTTGCAGAACTGTAGCTAGTGTGTTCTGACTGGTTGCCAGGGTGTTGCTATTCAATTGCTATGATACTGTGGGTGGTTGCCAGGACTTTGCTATGTGGTTTCTAAGGAGGTTTTAAGCATGTTTTTTATTCAGTTGCCAGGCTTTTTAAAATTGTTTTAGTGTGTGTTGCTATACAATATCAAGTGTGTTCTGATTGGTTGCCAGAGTGATGCTACAGAGTGATGGTTACCAAGGCGTTGCTATGAGATTTCTAAGGTGGTTTTAAGCATGTTTTATGCAGTTGCTAGGGGTTTCTAAATGATTTTAACATGTTGCAACCTGCTATGCAGTAGCTAAGGTGTTCTTATTGGTTGTCAGGGTGTTGCTCTCCAGGTGCTGTGGATGGTTTGCCAAGGCATTGCTATGTGGTTTCTAATGTGGTTTTTGGAATGGTTTTATGCAGTTGCGGGTTTTTCTTATCTTTTTTTTAACATGTTGTTATGCAGTTGCTAGGGGGTTCCGGTTGGTTGCCAGGGTGTTGCTACGTAGTTGCTATGGTGCTTGCATGGTTTCCAAGGCGTTGCTAGGGGGTTTCTAAGGTGTTCTGGGTTCCTTCTATGTGCATCTGTGGATTTTTCTCCTGTTTTATGGTCCATAAAGGTAAAAATGGTGCCTCTGATCACTTAGTAAAGTAGCAGCACACTCTCCTCAACAACACACAGGATTTGAGGAATCATTGGTGTCTGGAGCACAAACGCTGCAGGATGACGCACACACTCAACTTTATCACTTACTGTTAGAGGTTTCATCACATGTCTAATTAGGAAAGACTGGAGAGCGTCTGGTCTGTGTGTGTGTGATGAACGGCAGTGCAGATGTGATTGTGTGTGTTTGAATGGGGTTTGATCTCTGGCCAGACTCAATCGGTCTGTTTGTCTCAGGAGAGAGTCTGTGGTTTTCTGCAGCGCTGTAGATGTCTTCTCTTACACGTCTCATTTGCAAAGTGATACTGCAATGATTTGTTTTGCTCAATGGACTGGACGGAGATATACAGTGTTGTATTCAAGGGTGCGTTATAAATCTCATCAGCCAATCAGTGCTAAAAAAAGTTTTTAAATCAGGCATTTAAATCCTAACTAACCAGTAACGCAGCCTTTCTATAACACAAAGAGTACAGCGTGGTGCTAACAACGCCAAAGTCATGGGTAAGATTCCCAGGGAATGCATGAGTTGGAAAAATGCATAGCTTGAATGCAATGCAAGTCGCTTTGGATAAATGCATCTGCCAAATGCATATGTGTGAATGTGAACTTTTCAGGAATGTCATCCACTAAGCCTTAAACATTGTTGCTCTGATTATAAGAATGCATATTTTTGTCAAAGATGACTTTCATTATTTTCTGTTGTTCACACATCTCTCTGTAGGTACTTTATTTTAGCGACTGTGGTTTTGCTATAGGAGGTTGTATTATTATAAATAGTAGAAGTATGGATTAATTAATTAATTAATTATTTTTAAAATAATTTTTCTTTTAATTTTAAATCAGTGTCTGTCTGGTATACATGTTTATTATTTTAATGGTGTCCGTCCATCCATCCGTCCATCCATCCGTCCGGTCGCCGTCCGTCCGTCCGTCCGTCCATCCATCCGTCCATCCATCTATCCGTTTGTCCGTCCATCCATCTGTCCATCTGTCCATCCATCCGTTTGTCCATCCCTCCGTCCATCCATCCATCCGTTTGTCCATCCGTCCATCCATCCGTCCGTCCGTCCATCTGTTCATCCATCCGTCCATCCGTTTGTCCCTACATCCGTCCGTCCGTCCATCCGTCCGTCCATCCATCCGTCCATCCATCTATCCGTTTGTCCGTCCATCCATCCGTCCATCTGTCCATCCATCCGTTTGTCCATCCCTCCGTCCATCCATCCATCCGTTTGTCCATCCATCCGTCCATCCGTCCATCTGTCCATCCATCCGTCCATCCGTTTGTCCATCCGTCCGTCCATCCGTCCCTCCATCCGTCCGTCCATCCATCTATCCGTTTGTCCGTCCATCCATCCGTCCATCCATCCGTCCGTTTGTCCGTCCGTCCGTCCGTCCGTCCGTCCATCTGTCCATCCATCCGTCCATCCATCCATCTGTTTGTCCGTCCATCCGTTTATCCATCCGTCCATCCGTCCATCTGTCCATCCATCCGTCCATCCATCCATCTGTTTGTCCGTCCGTCCGTCCATCTGTCCATCCGTCCGTCCGTCCATCTGTCCATCCATCCGTCCATCCATCCATCTGTTTGTCCGTCCATCCGTTTATCCATCCGTCCATCTGTCCATCCATCCGTCCATCCGTCCGTCCATCCGTCCATCCGTCCATCCGTCCATCTGTCCATCCATCCGTCCGTCCATCTGTCCGTCCATCCGTCCATCCATCCATCCATCCATCCATCCATCCATCCATCCATCCATCCGTCCGTTTGTCCATCCATCCGTCCGTCCGTCCGTCCATCCATCATTGAATCCATTAAGAATTCAAAATATTTACAAGGTGTATTGTTTAGCAATCTACGGAGCCCCTAAAGGGACATGGTGAAGGAAAAAAATATGAGATGGAGAGGATTATTTGCCACTGCTTTTACATTTTCTCGCAAAACATTTTCGTTCCCCCGAGAAATCTTGTGTTCATGCAAAAAAAACTCATCCGAACAAAAAAGTTTTGCAAGCAAATTCAAAGTTTCTCGGGGGAATGCAAAACATTTGCGAGAGAATGAAAAAGCATTGGGATTTTTTCTCCATCTCATTTGGATGGACATCACCATGTCCCTTTAGGGCCTCCGTAGGAATCAGTGTTCTTGCTTCTAAAACTGAGCGTTCTGCTGGAGAACGAATCTGTATGTCAAGTCAAGTCACCTTTATTTATATAGCGCTTTTTACAATACAGATTGTATCAAAGCGCTTTCACAGTGATAACATGAAAACAATATAACAAAGTTTGTTTCTAAAAGAAAATTGCGTCAACGTCCACCTTAAGTAAGGCAGATCAATAACATTATTGAATATTAAATGTAATATGTAAACTGCAACAGGCGTCACACAGCTTCATTTGAATCGTTTTTCCGCAGGACACGCCCACAGTCGCCGTTTCTCAAGTCGCCTTACACACATTACACACTGACCCTGACAAACACTACTGTCATACACATACTCTAATTATAGTCAGCGCCAAGCTAATATATAGTGTGACTAATTGTTTGTCTTTAATTAAAACAGAACAGCCTGTGGTCTCACTGATTGGCCAGCCACAGCCTGGCTCATGAATATTAATTAAGTTATGTGATATCTGATTTGCTGAAAGGCAGATGTTAGTGGGTGAGCTTTAGCCAATAGTTGGATTAGTGCATGAGGCTTTAATTCTGTCGAGTACTAAAGCAGCCGGTTGGCAGATGCTCCTGCAAGGTCGTGACGTTTTTGTTTTATGCATCTGGCTACTTTTTGCCCTTCATGCTGCTGTCCAGAAAGTAGAGTTTACAGTCATTTCTAGAAGTTTTCTGGATCAGGTATGATGATGGCTATGCCTCTGATTGACTGATTGTGTTGTGTATGAGTGTGTTTGACTGATGTTTCGGTTTAACATTCAGCTGTTAAGATCCCACAGCTCTGTTTTGAGCGTGAGAAACTCATTCGTGCTGATGTAAACTCATAGGCTTTTGTGGTCACAAATGTGTTAGTGTGTTATTTAAATGCAGGTTTGTGTTGTGTAAGTGTTTTTTTGTAGGGCATTTACGTGCATAGAGTCTCATTCATCCGTGTTCTTACTGAGAATGAAACTTATGTACAGGTAACATCTATGGCAGCAGTTTCCCAGCGAACGGTTGAAAAGTTTGGTGTCTTTTGAAATTAAATTAATACTTTTATTCAGCAAGGACACATTAAATTGATAAAGTCACCGTAAAGACTTTTATATTTTCATTTTTGGTAATCGACGCCGATACAGAGTACCGATACCTGTATTTTCATTGTATTTGTAATTAAAAAAAAATATTGGGTAGAGAAACCAAAAGAATGTTAATCATATTAGTTGGCTTAATTCTATAGCAAATAGATATTTACCTCAGTTATTTTCATGCATAATAATGCCTGAAAAAATGTACTGTAGGAGCTTCTGTTACTTTCACTGTTCATTATATTCTATTCAGTATTCAATATCTTTTTTTTTATCTTTCATTACAAAAAACAGTGCTATGTCGTTTTTTTTCCAGCTTGGTCTAACAGTAGTTTTCAGGCACAGAAATTGAATAAAGTAAAAAAAAAAAAAAGGTAAAATAACACTCCATAAAGTCTCCATGATATTACGTTTTTTGGCTTTTAGAATGATTATGTTAGTCTTAACCTATCTATAAGTTAGTTATCTATAAGCTTATGTTCTTCAAAACAATGACAACATTCACATTTTGAAGATATAAATCACTTCCTCCAATATGGATCAGTGATTTTGATGACATCACTGCACTTCAGCTTCTCATCAGATTTTCTGTCCAATCAAAGGCTCTCTAGAATCTGAAGCTCCGCCCCCTACACTAAAAATAGTTGCGGCTGAAGTCGGTCACTTGTTCACACATTTACTAGGGTTTTCACCAACGTCACGTTCTGGGCGGTAACCCGGATGCGCGGCCATTATGGAGGCACTCGGATGTAAACAACAGCATGGATTGCACTGTTTATGTACTACAAAACACATTGTTACACTAATAAACCACGGAAAAAACACGTGGTAGGTGCGAAATCATATAGAGAAGGACTTAGTAAGCAGGAGAGAGCGCAAAATTTTGACAAACTAAAGTTAATATGTGGTAAAGCTTCTCTAGCCCGTACTGCAATTATTCCTTCTATTTCTTATCCCGACATAGGCTACGTTCAGATTGTCAGTCCAAAAAAGCACATCAAATCCGTTTCAAGCTACATCCATATGTGGTTTGAAATCCTATTCAAATCACATATCAGGACATCGACTTCAGTCTGAACGAGGATGAAAGCCAAACAATGTTGTGTTGTTGCAAAGAGCCGGACGAGCAGAAAAGTATTATTTCTGAAACATATTTTGAAACCGGCGCAGACAAGAGCGCGGAGAAAAAGCTAACAGCCTCCTACAGTTCTGCAGCTCAATACGCAGTCTAAACAATGCTGGGTTGTTTTAACCCAAATTTGGGTAAAATATGGACAAACCCAAATGTTGGGTTAAAAATGTCATTTCAAATTTTAACCCAACTTCAACTCTCACTTTCAACTGTAAATTTTTTAATTGCATTTTTAACCCAACATTTGGGTTTGTCCATATTTTACCCAAATTTGGGTTAAAACAACCCAGCATTTTTTAGAGTAGTCCAGCGCGGCGGCTACACATTTCCATGTTGTAAAATTTAAATAAGACGACATTTCTATTGCAAATGCAAACCCCTCCATCAACGCAATGTCAGTGCCATATTGCCCAAGAGCTGCATGGACACACACATCGGATCTGAACAGTTGCGATACACAGTGTGGACATCATTTTAGATCAGATTCCAATCGGATACAAAGATAATCGGATTTGGACTGACAGTGTGAATGTAGCCATAGTTAACTACGTCAACATTTTAGCCATAGTCAACGCTTCATTTACACATGTGGCTGATGAGCTGATGCTGTGCCTCTCTCAACCACAAACGCCTTCTTTTGTCAGTTTTTTGCACTCTTCTCTTTAACTTTTGGCAGTCTATAGAACTCGAAATGTTTTTTCCCGATGCGACCGATTAGTACAGACCAAAACTCGACCATTTTTCAGCAGCAATAATCAGCCAAATTTTTTGAGTTCAGTGGCATTGTTTACGTTCAGTGCCTCCAAAATGGCCGACTTCCGGATTGATGACGCGTAGTGAAAACCCTCTATTTTCTACATGGTGAATGGCACATAGTGCACTATATAGGGGATCGGGAACGATTCAGACAGTGTAAATATCTTTCCATTGAGGCGAATGAAGTCTGGTTTCACGCGAACCGCCTCAGCTCCGGTCCAGAGACACGATATACAGAGCGGATCATATGATCGAGTCGACGCGGACCACAAAACGTATCGGACCCATTGAGTTCGGCACAGAATGCTGTATTTTAAAGCGATATGGAGGAGATTCGAAACTATTAGAGATTAAGAGGAAACCAGGGCTCTGGCTGAGCTGTGATATAAACCAAACGCTATTGGCTATTTAAAAAAAGGGGAGGAGCTGCTCAATATGTCCCGCCCTCTCTTCCCGTTTCAGTGGAAATTCTGTCAACACATTGAATAACGCTGTTTTACAGACCCCAAACTTTTGGAAACACACGTGCATGTTGAAGCTGCTGGTTAATTTCTGCACCACTAATGGCACCAAACCATATAGACTAAATAATGATTGTTTTCTTCTGCTCCGCCTCTTATCTTCTATTTGTCCGACACACAGGTAGTCCCGCCCCCACACTCACGCCATTGGTCGAGTCAGAATATAGACACATCACACGCTGCTGATGTAGGTGTCATGTGTGTGTTTTACAGGCCATCTGACAGATGAGTTGTTGAACTTGCAGGGCAGTTCATTACAGCAGCCTCTTCTTTATTCTCATCACGTTTGCACACTGAAGCATTTTAAAACAATTAACCTGTAAAGGTGATGTAGGAGAGCCAAGACGCCTCCTCTCTCTCTCTCTCTGGTCAGCACTTGTCTTGTCTTGACTGGTGGAGTGAATAATATCAGCCAGATGCTTTTTGGCAGGAGCTCCCCATGCGGCCGATCCAAAATGGAGTAGCGTAGGGCCACAGTTTCCACTTTGCTCATTAGGAATGACAGCCAAATGTGCTCTTAGAAGGATCTGCAGTCTCAAGGTGAATTATAATCAGCCAGGACACGCCATGTCCTACGCTTATTTTACTTTCTTGCATGAAGTTTGACGCAAGATTATTAATGTTAACTAAAACTAAAACCAATTTAAAAAAAAAAAACATATTTGTTACATGCAATAAAATAAACGTTAACTGAAATAAAATAAAATATAAAAAGTGTAAACTCTAATTTTCATTTAGATTAACTTGAACTGCTAAAATAACTAAAACTTTTATAAAAACGAATAAAAAACTACAAATATATTTTTTAAAAATCGAATAAAAATTACAAATACATGCAACAAAGTTTCTAAAACTTTTACTAAAATTAAAATAAAAAGTAATATTAAATATTAATTATGATAATACAATAAAACTGGTTTGTTCTGCTTAGCAACACATGTACTAAAGTTTGCCTAAAGCAATTTTAATGCTGCATTTATTTTAGTAATATTGTAATATTTGAGCAATATTGTTTTTTTTTTTTATGTCTATTTTTTTATTGTTTGTTTTTTATTTTAGAACTTAAACTAAAAGAAAAGAGAAATATTGCCTTGGCAACTATAGCCTATTTTATTTCAGTTAATGTTTATTTTATTGCAAGTAACAACAATGTCTTTTATGGTTTTGGTTTTAGTAAACTAGATTAACCCTGATTCCACTATGATTGTTTCATTGCTTATCTGACATGATTTGAATGCAGTGAAAGGACTGGCTCCGCCCCCAGATTGTTTGATTAGAGGCTCCGCCCCCATGCAGTGTGTGGGAATAGTGGAGGTGTTGAACTGCTTTGGTTTATCACGGGGTTTTCCACCGAGTGTGTGTGTGTGAGAGAATGCGTTCTGGGTTTTTCTTGCAGGAAATACAGTGGTCTTATCTGAAACACTCGACACCAAAAGCTGCATCACAGCAAAGCATCTACTGTACCCTCTGAGTTTACTGTAGTACATCATATACTGTGTGAATCTGTTTAGTCAAGTGGGCATAATCGGCGCTGACGCTCACACACTGGGCATCACAGGGGCAGCGGACACTTTTGTACCAACTTCCTTTGGCGCAGGATGGTCACGATGCATCTACACGTGTGTGTGTGTGTGTGTGTGTTTTGGGTTCTCTGCAGTCATGGCTTAGAGCTACAGTCTTTTAAGTCCTTGTTTTCTGCAAGCTCTGCAGGAACTCTGCTAACTAGCAGCCTCGCAGGGTTCACATGAGCAAAGCAATATCTGTATCGGTTACAATGGCGAAGTGATTTGTATCTGCATTCAGATAAAATCAGATGTGGAGTTTGTCCAAACTGAAAGGTCATTTTACATTCCCTTTGTTAACATATAGCAAATTCTGGTTTATTATCAGATCTGATGACACAGTCCGATATATTACAACAATATTAGAAGGACCCATGAGTTTTATTAGTAAATTTCTTAGTAAATTCTTTTTTTTTTTTTTTTTACCTGATAAAATATTTTAGAGCTTTGCATAACAAGAAAAATATTTATTTTTATTAATTTACTTGACTTTTCCAGATCTAGAAATTCAGAAATCTAATGTAAAATTGGGCTACGTCACATATTGTTCAGTTGTTGTTGGGTGAATTAAAATAATAATAAATGTCTGTAATATTTATAATTAATATTATTTTATAATATTGTATATATCGTATAATAAAATAAATGTTAATTAAATAAATAGATACAAATAAATAATAATAATAAAGAAATAAAATGTAATAATAATAAAGAAATAAAATGTAAGAACACTCCAATTTAAATTTGCAACAAATGCATCAATATGCGAAGGCCCTTTATTAAATGTTTAATACATATAATTAATATTATTTTCTATTTTTTTTTTTTTACTTTAGTAAAATGTTCAAATATTCAAATATAAAAATACAACAATATTCGAAGGCCACACAACTTTTCCAGTCGTTCGATATATATTACTAAAATATATATTGTTTTACTTTCAGGTACTTTAGAGCTTGGCATTACTAGACTAATGTTTGAACTGTACAAAACATGTATAAAAATTAATGAAAAAGATTTTTTTTATTATTTACCTGACTTTTCAGATCTAGAAATCACTATATATACGTTCAGTCAGATGTTCTGTGAGCGAGTCTTAACCAGAATACTCTGACATCGATCGGATGAAGCCGTGAGACGAGCCCGAGATGACGACACACGGGCCGACAGGACGAGAGGCCGGATGAGCGAGTGTAAAGGGAAAGTGTGAGGTTTGGGTTCAGGGAAGAGGACAGATGAGGATAAAATCATCGCAGGATCCGACGGGATGTGACCAGAGCATTCAGGAAGGACATGGAGAAAGTGTGTGTGTGTGTTTTCCTTAACTCTGTGTTCAAGTGTTGGTCTCAGTGGAAGAGAACACAACATCCTAGTGTGTTTGTTTGTGTGTGTGTGTGTGTGTGTGTGTGTGAGAGAGAGAGTGTGTGCGTGTATGTGTGAGTGTTTGTGTATTTGTGTGTGAGAGTGTGTGTGTGTGTGTGTGTGTGTGTGTGTGTGTGTGTGTGAGAGAGAGAGACAGAGAGAGAGAGAAAGAAAGAGAGAGAGTGTGTGTGTGTGAGAGAGAGTGTGTGTGAGAGAGAGAGAGAGAGAGAGAGAGAGAGAGAGAGAGAGAGAGAGTGTGTGTGCGTGCGTGTATGTGTGAGTGTTTTGTGTATTTGTGTGTGAGAGTGTGTGTGTGTCTGTGTGTGAGAGAGAGAGAGAGAGAGTGTGTGTGAGAGAGAGAGAGTGAATGAGAGAGTGAGTGAGAGTGTGTATTTGAGTGTGTGTGTTTGTGTGAGAGAGTGTGTGTATGAGAGTGAGAGTGAGAATGTGTGTGTGTATTTGTGTATATTTGTGTGTGTTTGTGTGAGAGTGTGTGTGTGAGTGTCTGTGTAAGTGTGTGTGTGCAAGAGAGGGAGTGTGAGTGCGTGTTTGTGTGAGAAAGAGAGAGAGAGTTGTGTGTGTGTGTGTGTGTGTGTATTTGTGTATATTTGTGTGTGTATTTGTGTATTTGTGTGTGTGTTTGAGTGTGTGTGTATATCTGAGGCTGATCACTATATATTCCAAATAAAGTAAAACCTCATCAGAATTAGGGCTGTGTGATTTATCAAAATCGTAATAAAATCTCTAGGCGAACGTGCGATCTCTAAACCGCAGGATCTTTCCGTCAGCAGGTTTACGTTACGACATGGAAGAGAGCCAGAAACCAGGTGAACAATAATCACCAATTTGCGAACTACACACCTTACAAGAGTTATTCAAATATATAGTGCCTGCAAATATCATCAATAAAGCCGGCTTCCAAAAAATGATACAGGCAAGTATGAGAAAGGAAATATTGTTTCAAAATCGTACTATTGATTAATAATCGTGATAGTATTTATTTTTTTGTCCATATCACCCGGCTCTAATCAGCCAATGCATCGTAGTGGTTCACTGTTGTTCCACTAACACACACACAGCATCTTTATGTATGGTGTATGGTGTGTATGTTCACGTTGACACACACATGACCTTGCTGTAAGTCACATTGAGCCGGTCGAGTCAGAGCATCATGATTAGTCCTGCGGGAAACTTTCATCCAGTCATGCAGTTCCAGGAAACGAGGAACGCCGAGATCTGTCGAGTCGACTGTAATTCTTGTTATGCAGCGCATTTCCATATCCTATCATTTATGGGTTATATAAGATACAATAATAAACTCGCTTTTTTTAAACATGTAAATCACATTAGTTGGTGTTCATATCACAATATGGCAATGAATGGGTGGATTTTAAATAATTTTACTACTTTTATTTGGCGGGATGTTAAATATTCGGATGTTTTTTGTCTCTAATTGAAATGCTTCAGTTTTCCTGGAAATATTGTTTTTCTTTTTATTATTTTGAATATTCTTCAGCAGTTACTTCCTCTCAGAAACAATATCCTGTAGCATAACATTCACACGCTCTTACGTGTATGGTCAAGTCCACAGGAGAATATGTCCAGAGGTACAAGTAAAAGAAGAAATAAAAATTAATTAACAACATTTCAAATAAACAATGTGAACAGAACAAACATCAACTTAAAACAAAACATGGGTTGTGTGTACAAGTTCCCCTGGCAGTTATAATCAGAGTTAGTTCTGTTCTGTTAGTTCAATAAAAAGTTCACTTTGTAATCTCAACGAATATGTAATTTTTTCCATAGTGTAATATTTATAAAAGCTTGGGTTGGCTTTGCTGCTATACCAGTAATATCTGTAATAAATCAGTCCCTCCAGGATTTCACGATTTTTTAATGTGATTTTTGCGATCAAATGACTGATTTTGTGGTGGTAATTTCCAGAAATTTGTGAAAAAATTTGCGATTTTTATATTTTATAATTAGGATATCACATTTACCATAATAGTATTATGTCAGATGCACAATAGTCATACATGACACAAATCACAAACAAAATGCATAAAGCTTGTTTATTTGGTCTAATCAAATTCTTTTTTTTAAATTGTGCTGTAGGCTATTGTTGTTGATTGATTAACATTAACAACAGCAGGTAAATTAGGTTACTGTCACTTTAAGACCTACTACAGTAATGACAAACGTCCCAATCAGTTATTACTGATTGTTTTACGTAAATACTTGCCAAGATTAATATTTTGAAGTAATTGTAGCTATGTGTATTTGTTCAAGCGCTATAAAGAGAATTCAATATTCTAACTAGGCCGACAGGCGGTGACACGCAGTCAGTCAGTCAGTCAGTCACACACACACACACACACACACACACACACACACACACTTGCAGTCAGAGACAGACTGTCACTCGACTGGCTGAAATTAGTTCTCTTTCACGGTATACTGCGCTTTTAATAATTCTTTTTAGTACCATCGAGCATATCATACTTTTTGTTATGTCATTCAATCATGTCAAACGCGTTAATAAGTTTGCCGTACTGCCTAATGAAAACCTGGGCGCTGAGAGGGCAGGAGAGACGCATTTTCTTTCGCCATGTTTGACAGACCGCTCACAGACATCACGCGTGCGCAACATCTATTCTGTAACCATGTAAAAATGCATTGAAACTTGAATTAACTAGAGATATTTCAATTAGGTGATTATAATTTAATGTTTTGTTGAATTTTTGTGATTATTTTGAGGTTAAATTAGGAATTATGCAGGATCGCAAAAAAATGCGACATTTTGTTGATTTTGCGTTGTATTCAGCGATCGCAGAATCGCGAAAAACTGGAGGGACTGATAAATACATCTTTTTCCTACTGTGTATCACAACTACCCTGGTTAAAACCAGACCATTCTCAGTTGTAACTGAGTTATGGTCTGTCAAAGCGTCATAGACAAATCATTTCCAGAGGGGCGTCACCAACGGACGTCGCGGATAGACCTAAACCCAATCAGAGCGATGAAGGAGATGACGTATGCAGAGCGGTGGAGACACATCTCCGAGTGTTGTTCTTTTGCTCGGTTTTTAACAAAAAGGAAACGTTCAAATCGCTTAAAACAGATGTGATAGCTGATTGGAACGAGTGATGTTCGACGGCGGCATCCATCTTTGTAATGTAGGCTACAAAATCTGCTTCAAAATCCCAGCGCTGTCGTCATCGTGTAAAGCCCGCCCCGACGCTTCTGATTGGTGCCTCGATTTCGGCGGATTGGAAATGGGCTTGAAGGAGCTCTTTGCCAGACTAACTCTCAGAGCAAATCTAAATTTGCCGGAAGATGTCTGGGTTTTCCCAGGCTGTATCACAACTGGTTTCATCCCTAGAACTGCTATCAGAGGGTCTCTTATCAGTTCGACATTCAATACTTTATTAATATATGTAAAAATGGATTTCCAAAAGTTATCTAACAATTGGCATTGCCAAAATATATGTGAGTGAGTAGCCATTGTCTCTCCGCACCCCCTCCAACATTGACTCGATTGATTCGGATTTGTTTTAGCCACAGCTTGTGGTGTTATTGATCTTCCATTGAAATTCCTTCCACAAAATGGCGTCCGCGACTTTGTGAGCCTGAGTACATGCGTATCTCTCCAACCAAACTTCTTCGGAAATATTGTTTTAACTGGTTATCATCTCTTGAAACAGACTTCAGTTTTTCACTGTCTATCCAGGTATGATGGATTTGATTAATTCTGTGATGTTTTCCCTTCCGTTTCATATGCAAATCAGTATAATAATACTTTCACAATTTATCACGAATCGACTGACTTCAGTGTCTCCGTGTAAATTTTGAAGAGTTTGACTCTGATATACTTTTATAAAAACTACGTAATGCAACATCTTTACTCATGCAAACACTCTTTTTGTAGACTTTACAATAACAAGCAAGTGTATGAAACTTCACCTGCAACCGCTGTCAATAATTATAATGTAAACTAGAATGTACATTTCCAGAAGAAAATGTGAAGTGCTGCTTGCAGTGGCAAAACTCGTCGCTCGGTTGCTAGGGTGTGGCACATGGTTGCATACGAGCCAACAACCATGTTTGTATGATGCTCTGGTGCTGAGATATGGCTTATTCATGTGTTCAGTTGGTTGCTAAGGTATTCTGGTGATTGCTAGGCGGTTGCTATGGTGTTGCTAGGCGGTTGCTATGGTGTTGCTAGGCGGTTGCTAGGGTATTCTGGGTGGTTGCTAAGGTGTTCCTAGGTGGTTGCTAGGGTGTTCTAGGTTGTTGCTATGGTGTTGCTAGGGTATTCTGGGTGGTTGCTAGGGCGCTGCTAGGTGGTTGCTAGGGTGTTCTTGGTGGTTGCTATGGTGTTATGGGTGGTTGCTAGGGTATTCTAAGTGGTTGCTAGGGTGTTGCTAGGTGGTTGCTAGGGTGTTCTGGGAGGTTGCTAGGGTATTCTGGGTGGTTGCTAGGGCGCTGATAGGTGGTTTCTATGGTGTTCTTGTTGGTTGCTATGGTGTTATGGGTGGTTGCTAGTAGGGTATTCTGAGTGGTTGCTAGGGGGTTGCTAGGTGGTTGCTAGGGTGTTCTGGGAGGTTTCTATGGTGTTGCTAGGGTATTCTGGGTGGTTGCTGAAATTTTGAAGAGTTTGACTCTGATATACTTTTATAAAAACTACGCAATGCAACATCTTTACTCATGCAAACACTCTTTTTGTAGACTTTACAATAACAAGCAAGTGTATGAAACTTCACCTGCAAACGCTGTCAATAATTATAATGTAAATGGGGAACTGGGAGATGCTGTGTGTTGTTGGTGCGAACGTTCGCAGCTTTAACGAAACTTTTCGGATTCAGTTTAAGGATGTGACACTTTGAGGTCTGACCTCGGGTCAGTAATGCTGTTATGATTTATCGCCCCGGGTGGGAGAGTCAGGGTTGGGTTGTGGAAACTCAAGGTCAGTCATGCTGGTGTGTGTGTGTGTGTGTCACCTCTCCTCTTCCTCTTCCCATCTTCCTCCCGTCACATCCATCCGGTCTGGAGCTTCTTATCAAACTCTCATCTTAGAAAGCTCATGATTCAACTGTAATATATAATTGTACAATGAGACGAGTAGATTGCAAATAATTTGATTGATTCTCAGTTTAAAGCTGCAGTGTGTCATTTCTGAAAAATGAAAATCCCAGGGCCTCAGAAACTGAAACATTTTTGACCAAACGTACACAAAGCAATCGCTTGTTATAAATATCTAAACATTCTTAAATCAAGACGCATTTACTGGAGAAGCAAAATGAATGACTTGCTTGATATAAAAATTATTTATGCTTAAAACATGAAAAATTATCTGCCAATTGGATCAGAAAAATAATCTTGTTTTCCCTATGAATTAAGTTTATTTTTCTGACCCCACTGACAAATAATTGTTTTTGTTTTAGCCACAAACTCACTTAATTTAGATACATTTTTCATTAAAGTCCCCCTGTAGTCAATAATTGTATCTCTTTAAGCTCATCTATGATCACCAAAATTACATTTTTTTTACTTTTTTACCTTGAAATGCCTTAAAATATCTTGAATGTAACTCGACACCCTCGCCTCATTTAGTATGTGCGGTTCTATGAATATGCAAATGAGCCCCGCCTCCACTCACTCCCTCAGCTCAGAGATCCACTGGTTGACGATCACACGTTGATCTGATTGGTTACAAGGTCGTTTGTGACGTCAGAAACACCAGCGATTTCAAACCGTGTTTTTGAGACTGTCTTTCGTTCACTGCAGTTTTAAGGAGAAAATACTCAGCAATGCTGTCGACTTATGAACTTACACATGTGTGTCTTAAAGCGTATTAAAAACACCACATAGACATATAAACAACATTAAAAAGCTGGATTCTCACCACAGGGGGACTTTTTAAACAAGTCTTAATATCTTCAGTCATCTTGCTTCTCCAGGAAATGTATCTTGGTTTAAGAATGTTTAGACGTTTGTGCTGGAAAACGAGACGTGTTTTGCTAAGTGAGAACAGGATGATAAATGAGTAAAGTTTTTTACATCGATATTTTACTGCATTTGGCAGATGCTTTTATCTCACACTGCATTATTCACTGTATTAGTTCTTCATCAGTTCTCTCTCTCTTTCTTCTTACAGGCACAATGCGTCCCGTCCAGCGCAATTTCTACGACCCGTCCTCGTCTCCGGGAAAGGGCATCGTGTGGGAATGGGAAAACGACTGTGGATCCTGGACTCCTTATGACATGGAGTTGTGCGTGAGCATCCAGAACGCGTACGAGAAGCAGCACCCCTGGCTGGACCTGAGCTCGCTGGGCTTCTGCTACCTGGTGGACTTCGACGGGATGTCCCAAACCAACCGGCAGAGTCAGAGAAAGCGGCGCATTCGTCGGCGGATGGACCTCGCGTATCCGCTAATCGCCGGATCAATCCCCAAATCCCAGTCCTGGCCCGTGGGCACCAACTCGGGAACCCCGTGCACATGCCAGCAATGCATGCTGGTCCACAGCACACGGGCCGCGTCAAACGCCATCTTGGCTCTGCAACAGAGACGGCGACTCTACGGGGCGGACCCGGCGACTGCGGTCGTCAGGCAGAGCAACACCTTCGCTGGCTCCTCCCTCTGGTCGCCCACGACGACTGTTGCTAGGGGACACCATAACAACATAAAGGTCGGTGGAGGTGGAGGTGGGAAGATGGAGATGAACGGGGGGAGTTTCTCGTGTGTTCCTGCGCTCGTGACGCTTCCCACCAATCACACGCTTACTATTAACGGCCAGAATAATCTGAACCGGCCGGGAACGCAGCGGATCACGGTGACGACGAGCAGAGGATCCATTCCCCCAGGGTAAGAGATTATCTATCTATTTATCTATCCATCTATCTATCTATCTATCTATCTATCTATCTATCTATCTATCTATCTATCTATCTATCTATCTATCTATCTATCTATCTATCTATCTATCTATCTATCTATCTATCTATCTATCTATCTATCTATCTATCTATTGTTCTGTCGTTCTATCTATCGTTCTATCATTCTATCTATCTTTCAATTGTTCTATCTATCTATCTATCTATCTATCTATCTATCTATCTATCTATCTCTATCTATCTATCGTTCAATTGTTCTATCTATCGTTCGTTCGATTGTTCTATCTATCATTCTATCATTCTTTCTATTGATAGATAGAAAGGTTTATGTATGATTCATTTTAATATCTTTATTTTGAGCTGTTTGCAGTCTTTTTGCATCACTTTTCTTTGTTTATTGATGCTATTCAGTTTTGTAGAGATTGAATGCCTTGAACAGGGAAATAATCAATAGTGTCCTTTAGCACTGTGACAGTGAATCAGTCAAACACACTGTGAAACACACACACATTCTCTTTCTCTCTCTCTCTCTCACATACACACGCACACACACTCACACGCATTGCTGCTGTAATGCATGTATAAATCTTGTCCTTTCCTCTGAGCGTGTGAAAATCATTGTTTGAGTGTGTCTTTGGTCGAGTTAAACCGCATGCGAGTGTGTGTGTGTGTGTGTGTGTGTTTGTGTGAATCGTTTGCCATCCAGGCTGTGATACACAGGGGGAAGATGAATAATGGATCAAGGCAAAACGGAGCCTCAGCAGAGACACACACACACACACACACACACACACACTACTGAAGGGGTGTAAATCCTAGGAAATGTGAAGTTGCGATGAAACCACATCTCTGAACCCACAAACACACTTCAGCAGAAACACAGAGCAGCGCAGAGACGAAGAGAAAGCGAGAGAGAAAGAGTGTAAAGACAGATAAGTTTGCATTGTTCCCAGGCGAGCGGTTCCACACACAGGATGAGCGTGGTTCTCACACACACACACACACACACACGCACACACACACCCACACACACACCCAGATAGCGTGGTATAAACAAACATCACGTGCAGTGAACACCGCTGTCGATCTCTCAGCTGTGTGACATGAACACACACACACACACACACACAGACTCAGAACAGCTTCAGTGAACATCTCTCATAGGTTTTCATACTAATGCAATTACATTGTCTATTCACTACCACTGAAATCATGAGGTCTGGCTAATAAACAAGTTTCACTATCCGTCTGAAACTATTTTGACCCTTTTTACGTCGGCGTTTACCCCTCGTGAATAATAAATACTGATAAATCCTTGTCTGACAATGAAGATATACAACCTGAGAATCATTTTCCCGGACAATATTCCAGCAATCATGTTGTGTTTCATGTTCTTCCTCCTCAGTATCTTTGTCTTATATTCCAGTACAAATATCTAAAAATTCTTAAATCAAGATACATATCCTTGACAAGCAAAATGACTTGATAAATGTTTAGATATTTGTAGTGGAAAAAGACAAAAATACTAAGCTAGAAACTCTTTTTTTTGCAGTGTAATCAGCTGTTAAGAATCAGACGATGCCATATTCGCGAATGAATCACTTTTGAACTCTTCAAACGGCTCAGTTTGATTCATTCGCTCAGTTCACTCACACTGAACAGTTTCTACATTGAAATAATACCAGGATACTTTTAAAACAGAACAAAAAGAGCATCAGATGAAGTGATTTGTACCTGCAATCCCTTTTAGGAAATCTATCAGCAATGAAGCAGATCTTTATTGTACGTGCAGCGTGTGTACGACTCTATTGCAGATACAGACAATTCATATCCCATATTAATAACAGGATCAAAAGAAAAGTATCAAAATACGGGTACAGTTGTTTTTTGGCTGGTTGTGATGTTCAGAAGGAAGTGGTGTGTGTTCTGCACCGCCACTAGAGGGCAGAGTCGGACAGATGCTGATGACACACACACACACACACACACACACACACACACACGCCAGTGTTCAGGTTTACTCTTCACTGCAAATGTCAACTCTACTCATTTATTCAATGGTTTCTGTTCTCATTAATCTTCACTTTTCTCTGAACATAAACGTTTGTGAGATTAGTTCCTCTGAAGAGTTGAGGTTAGTGTGTGTCAGTGATCTGTGTATTTATTTTATTTTGCATATTATTAATGTTTTCATGTCTGTTGGTTAATGTGAGCTTTGTGAATGCAGTAATTCATTTAGTTTTGTATAGTAACACATGTTTTTATTTTGAAGTTAAAAATTAATGTGAGACCCGTTAGAATCAGGGCATCTGGCATATTTGATCTTATCTTATCATATCATCATTTTATCTTTTCTTTTCTTTTCTTTTCGTCATTATTTAATAATTCCATGGATCAGATGTACATTTAACCCTAACATGATTCATTATTCATAACGTAATCAATAGGCCAATTGAGCAAAATAATTTTTTTGTTGTGTTCTGTTGTGTTGTGTTACAGTGTGTTATGTCGTGTTGTGTTGTGTTACAGTGTGTTGTTACAGTATCTTATGTCGTGTTGTGTTATGTTGTGTTATAGTGTGTTGTGTTATGCGTTATGTTGTGTTTTTTTTTGCGTTAGTTGTGTTACAGTATGTTATGTTGTGGTACAGTTTATGTTGTGGTGTTACTGTATGTTGTTACAGTATGTTATGTTGTGTTTGTTGTGGTACAGTATGTTATGTTGCGTTATATGTTGTGTTGTGTTACAGTATGTTATGTTGCGTTATATGTTATGTTGTGTTACAGTATGTTATGTTGTGTTACAGTATGTTGTGTTGTGTTACAGTATGTTGTGTTGTGTTACAGTATGTTGTGTTGTGGTACAGTAAGTTATGTTGCGTTATATGTTGTGTTGTGTTACAGTATGTTATGTTGTGGTACAGTATGTTATGTTGCGTTATATGTTGTGTTGTGTTACAGTATGTTGTGTTGTAGTACAGTATGTTATGTTGCGTTATATGTTGTGTTGTTACAGTATGTTACCTTGCATTACAGTATGTTGTGTTGTGTTACAGTATGTTGTGTTGTGGTACAGTATGTTATGTTGTGTTACAGTATGTTATGTTGTGTTACAGTATGGTGTGTTGTGTTGCAGTATGTTATGTTGTGTTACAGTATGTTATGTTGTGTTACAGTATGTTATGTTGTGTTGTGTTGTGTTACAGTGTGTTGTGTGTGTTGTTACAGTATCTTATGTCGTGTTGTGTTATGTTGTGTTATAGTGTGTTGTGTTATGCGTTATGTTGTGTTTTTTTGCGTTAGTTGTGTTACAGTATGTTATGTTGTGGTACAGTTTATGTTGTGGTGTTACTGTATGTTGTTACAGTATGTTATGTTGTGTTTGTTGTGATACAGTATGTTATGTTGCGTTATATGTTGTGTTGTGTTACAGTATGTTATGTTGTGTTACAGTATTTTACGTTGCGTTACAGTATGTTGTGTTGTGTTACAGTATGTTGTGTTGTGTTACAGTATGTTGTGTTGTGTTGCAGTATGTTGTGTTGTGTTGCAGTATGTTATGTTGTGGTACAGTATGTTATATTGTGTTTTACAGTATGTTGTGTTGTGTTGTTACAGTATGTTGTGTTGTTACAGTATGTTGTGTTACAGTATGTTGTGTTGTTACAGTATGTTATGTTATATTATGTTGTGTTACAGTATGTTACGTTGTGTTGTGTTACAGTATGTTACGTTGTGTTGTGTTTGTTGTGTTACAGTATGTTACGTTGTGTTGTTACAGTATGTTATGTTGTGTTGTGTTACAGTATGTTACGTTGTGTTGTGTTTGTTGTGTTACAGTATGTTACGTTGTGTTGTGTTACAGTATGTTATGTTGTGTTGTGTTACAGTATGTTACGTTGTGTTGTGTTTGTTGTGTTACAGTATGTTACGTTGTGTTGTGTTACAGTATGTTGTGTTACAGTATGTTATGTTGTGTTACAGTATTTTACGTTGCGTTACAGTATGTTGTGTTGTGTTACAGTATGTTGTGTTGTGTTACAGTATGTTGTGTTGTGTTGCAGTATGTTATATTGTGTTTTACAGTATGTTATGTTGTGTTACAGTATTTTACGTTGCGTTACAGTATGTTGTGTTGTGTTGCAGTATGTTGTGTTGTGTTGCAGTATGTTATGTTGTGGTACAGTATGTTATATTGTGTTTTACAGTATGTTGTGTTGTGTTGTGTTGTTACAGTATGTTGTGTTGTTACAGTATGTTGTGTTACAGTATGTTGTGTTGTTACAGTATGTTATGTTATATTATGTTGTGTTACAGTATGTTATGTTGTGTTGTGTTACAGTATGTTACGTTGTGTTGTGTTTGTTGTGTTACAGTATGTTACGTTGTGTTGTTACAGTATGTTATGTTGTGTTGTGTTACAGTATGTTACGTTGTGTTGTGTTACAGTATGTTATATTATGTTGTGTTACAGTATGTTATGTTATGTTGCGTTATGATATTATGTTGTGTTATGTTCTCATCATAATGTAATCAATAGGGCTTCCCTCGACTAAAGATTTTTCTACTTGACTAGAAGTCGTTCGTTTAAGCGATTAGTCGTCTAATCGCATATGTATATTAATAAGCCAAATCATAACAATGAGCCTTTAATTGCCTATACTGTACATAGCCTAATGAGCGCTCAAACACACGCATAAAGCTTGCCACAGCGCACCGGCAGAACTAATGATTATGAATGAGTCGTGAATATACCGCAAGGAGACTGTGAACATGTGAATCGTTTCTAGATAAACTGGTGTTTTCTGTGTTCTCGTCTGCAGTGATGAAGCCGACGATGCTGACTCGTCATCTCTCCGCACAAGGGCACTCATCTTTACGCACGTTTCGTAACATAACCTGAGAATTATTGTTTTCCATTTGAATCGGTTCGTTTAGAATAGATGCTGAAGTTTTCGATAGATGTGTTTCTCACTTCATGCTGAGTTTCGGGGTTATGCAGAGGCCGAGGCGGCAGTGTGTAGTTATTGTGAGTGCACACAAATACGATTCGTCAGTTTCAAATGACGTATATTTGCTACTCTTAATGTAAGACCATGTATAAGACCAAGGGCCGGTTAGATATAGTATATAGTCAGACTTCAGATAGACATCTAAATCAGACCGTTGCACAAAGCACTTAAGACCATAGATATCCATAATAAAGGCTAGATGTCTCGTCCGCGATGCTGGCCAATGGAGGTCGACGTCCGCACTGGCGGCCATCTTGCCACAGGCAGCTCGCTCACTCATAACATTGTGTTTTAATGGTGCATGTACTTTTTAAATAACCATAACTTGCTCAATTTTCTACCGATTTTCAAACGGTTTGGTTTGTTATTAACGTCAGAGATGTAGTTATGACACTGCACACTTATGAATAATAAGTGTATCAATAAATAATCATCTAGAATTATAGCCACGTTAATAACGTTTGTAAGAAACCAAACCGTTTGTAAATCCGTCAAGATTTCGACGAGATAAGAGTATTTGTGTTCGTGCCGATCACTCATCTTACATCAGGCACCACAGAGCCCGCCAGAAAGCTTGCCTGTGACAAGATGGCCGCCGGTGATGACGATAGAGACTCCGCCGTAAGACATTATGGATATCTATGCTTATCTGACTATCTTAAGTAGGACTACACTGCAATGCATTCTGGGTAAAATAAGACACTTTTCAAAACAAAAAACATGGCGGATCGAGTCAGCGCATTCAACCGCTCGGTGCAGTTTACCCCAGCGGAAAATATGTGTGTGTTGGAGGAGTTTAGCAGTTACAAGGACATTTTACTTGAGAAATTTAGCGGACAATGTAATAACAAGAAGAAATGTTTAATTTGGACAAAGATTGTAATGACAGTTAATCCGACCGTTGAGCGGAGCGTTAAAGACGTACAGAAAAGATACAAAAACATGGTACAAGATGCCAAAAAAGAAATATTTAAGAGGAAATATCCAAAAACGGGAGGAGGACCCCAAGAGAAACTTAAAGACACTGAAATGGTGATGAATATACTGTATATGGTGGACAGTCGCCGATGTTTTCTTTCGGCTGTTTGTAGTGTAACTGATTGTTACTGCTGGTTGCCAAGGTAACAGAGTCTAAAGGTCCTTTCACACTGGACGCGATTTTGACGCACAAACAATTCGCGCGATAGTTTTATTTTTTGATCAGCTGTTTGTGTAATGAGTGCTTCCACACTGAACGCGAATGTGCTGCGGCGAAAAAACGAGTTTTATTTTTTTCGCTTCGATGTCGATTTTTTTTTACTTTTGCGGCGACAGAAAAGGCTTCAGCCAATCACATACAAGGAAACAAAGGCGAAGCTTGACGCTTTGGCCGCTCTGACCTGGCAGCATTATGTGCGAGAGAAGAGAAGTGTCACAACATGAAATGTAAACTAAAAACAAGCAATACATTGAAACTAGAAACCTTTTATAATGACAGCATTTTTATATTGCCTATTCCGCATCTCAACGCACGCATACCCATCATTTATGACATGACGTGTTTCTTACCAGCAAAAGAACGAGGCATGGGATAAAATAGCTGGGATAGTTGGTGTCTCCGGTGAGTTGATGAAGTGCGTGCTGATGATTTATAATATTTTTGACTAGGAGGGAAATAATTGATTTGGAATATTTTCAACATTCATGGTTGTGTGTTTCATATTATTTCTGCATGCATGTATAGGCCACACACCAGAGCATGTGCGTAAATAAAGCAGAGCGGGGTGACGCTTAAATAGACCTATGTAAGTTAAAAAAACTCAAACAAAACATACGTTTCATATATACGTTTAAATAATATAATGCTATTTTTTTAATTTAATCTATGTTGATGATCTATATGAAAAGGGAACCGCATGAGATGAGTATAAGGATCATAAGATGCCCAATATATCGAAAACATTTGGAATGGGTCAGACATAATTTTGACCAGTTATTAAGTTTTGTTTTGTAGAAAGCCTTTCTTTAAAGTGAATTTCGTTTTGTATAAATTGTATCTTAATTTTAATCAATGTTTCATCAACAAATTGCCTGGATTAATAGGAATAAGAAGCAAATAGCCTATAGTAGACAATATAATGAGGACACGGAGGCGCCGGCGCGTGAACTGGAGCGCGTCTCATACCGAAAACTGACAGAAAACAGTAGTTTATTAATAAACAATTCAAATGTTTAATGCATAATCCTTACTTTGGCCGGTTCTTTGTGGCAAAGTTTTAGCTCCTTTACAAGATTAGCATACTCCCCTTCAGACGCTCTGTTCTTTAAGATTGGGTGCACACACAACCTTCTTTTCTGTCTTTATAAAGAAAACGAAGAGCTTGTTTTCAGGATGATGATGATGATGAAGTGTCCGTGTTTTCTCAGCTGTCGGCGCAAAAGTTTTGCAATGTTGAAGCTCTGACCGTCGCAAATTCGCGTCGCGGCTGATGTGAATGGTTTTGACGCGAACTATTCGCTTTTCCGTTTCGCTTTTTCGTCACGCGTCCGGTGTGAAAGGGCCTTTAGTCCTAAGTTAGCCTGGGGGAAAGGTGTCTAATTTTACTGGTCTAAATTAAGTCAGTCTTTATTTTTGTGAAACAGTCTAACTTGCATTAGACTAGTCTATGAGCAAAGTTTAGACTTGTCTAACACTATAGACCGGTCTAAAATAGCTTTGTGAAACCGGCCCCAAATGTGACGGAGTATTTTAAGTTAGATGCAAGTGATTGCGCTGGCGCCTACATATGCAGAGCTTCCACACACACACACACACACACACACACACACACACACACACACACACACACACACACACACACACACACACACACACACACACACACACACACACACACACACACACACACACACACACACACACACACTTGAATAGAGTTGAGCAGAATCATTCAATCTGAATTCATAGTTTAGTGCCATTATGAACATCCCTTTAATTATGAATATAGGCCTATGTATGATTCATATTGTTATGTTGTAATTCAGATATATCTGTAATCATTTAGTAAGGGTATTTGACACAGGTTCGTTTTCTGACCCATTTCAGTGTTGTTTTTGGCTTACTTAATATACAAACACTAACGGTTTCGTAGTTCTATTCAACTCAACGACTGACTTCCTGTTTTACTTCCTGTGAGCGAGTGTGAGATCAGAAGAGGAAGTGTGTGTGTTTAATGAGAGAGGAGAGATGATGGATGCGGATGAAGACTCGGTGGAGGACAGACGGTAGGATCGTTCTCATGTTGGTTCGGCTCGATCTCGAAAGAGTTTGAGATCTGTAACAGAGGAGAGATGAGACATGATGGAGACGAGTGCGACGCGTAGTGATATGACACGCTCGGTTTTACTCCAGTAAACTGCTTAACTCTGGATGCAGGCGTATAGAAATGGTTCATTTTGTTTTATTTGAATGTAAACAAGAAGTAAACAGCTTAACCCTGTACAAAGGGTTTTATTTAATTTAATTCATGTAGGCTAATAATTCCTTTATCAGATGTGCAATTTCAAATATATTAACTATTTATCTAAGGTATAGTCCAATTAAGTGGAATTTATTTTATTTCATTCTTTATTTTATTTTATGTATATTTAAAAAAAATTATTTTATTTTATTAAGTCATTGAGTTATGTATTAATCCCATTTATTAAATGATCTATAGGCTAATTGAGAAGATATTTTATTTTATTATTTTATTTGAGTAATGTAATAATTCAATTCATCTTAAAAATTTATAGTTCACTTTCAAATTAATTTTTGGTATGTTTTAGCTTACCTCAAGGGCATCCAAGATGTAGGTGTCTTTGTTTCCGCAGTAGTTTCAATTTTGATATTTTTAGGTCAAGCCGTTGTTGTCTGTCAGTCATATAATGCAGGTCTATGGTCACCACCTCAAAGAGCATGCACAGAGAAGTCCAAATTAAACATGATTTAATGACTCGTAAATGTAAGTACACATTGATGGCCTAAGACAAGAAACGAGCGGTTTGTGTGAGAAAACGAACAGTATTTATATCGTTTTTACCTCTTGTAACCACAGCCACGTCCAAGTGATCTGAGGGCGCGGGCGCTTCGGTCTGGGCAATGATCTCTCGCACGTGTACGTCACTCATTGTTTACACAGAACAGAGATTGTAGGTAAGACGGCTAATTAAAATGGTACTAATTTGCGCTTATCCGGGATGTTTAAACCGTCGTAAAAGAAAACAATTAAAATAATAAAATAAAACAATTGTATGAGTGACGTACACGCGCGAGAGATCACTTCCGGCGCTTGCGCAGACCGAAGCGCCCGCGCCCTCAGATCACTTGGACGTGGCTGTGGTTACAAGAGGTAAAAACGATATAAATACTGTTCGTTTTCTCACACAAACCGCTCGTTTCGTGTCTTAGGCCATCAATGTGTACTTACATTTAAGAGTCATTAAATCATGTTTAATTTGGACTTCTCTGTGCTGCTCTTTGAGGTGGTGACCATAGACCTGCATTATATGACTGACAGACAAGAACGGTTTGACCTAAAAATATCAAAATTGAAACTACTGCGGAAACAAAGACACCTACATCTTGGATGCCCTTGAGGTAAGCTAAAACATACCAAAAATTAATTTCAAAGTGAACTATCCCTTTAACATATAGACCAGTTGAGCAAAATCATATTTTATTTTATGTTTTTTAATATTTTATATTATGATTTCTATTGAGTTTATATATATATATATATATTTTTTTTAATTACATTTATTGATGACCTGCAGGCTAATTGAAGTACTTTGTAGTTTTAAAATACCATTGTTAAACATTCAGTATCATTGTATGTATATATACACTACCGTTCACAAGTTTGGGGTCAGTGAGAATTTTATTTTTATTTTTTGGAGGAAAGAAATCAATACTTTTATTTATCAAGGACAGTAAAGACATTTATAATGTTACAAAAGATTCTATTTCAAACAAATGCTGTTCTTTTGAACTTCCTATTCATCAAAGAATCCTAAAAAAAAAAAACTGTACACCTGACAGACCAACAACTGTTTCAACATTGATAATAATAATAAATGTTTCTTGAGCATCAAATCCTCATATTATACTGATTTGTGAAGGATCATTTGACACTGAAGACACTGACACTGGTGATGCTGAAAATTCAGCTTTGATCACAGGAATAAATTACACTTTACTATATATTCACACAGAAAACAGCTGATTTACACTGGAATAATATTTAATACTATAACTGATTTTTGTTGTATTTTTAATCAAATAAGCGCAGCCATGGTTAGCAGAAGAGAATTCTTTAAAAAGTATTTAAAATCGTACCGACCCCAAATTTTTTAACGGTAGTGTATATATATATACACTCACCGGCCACTTTATTAGGTACACCTGTCCAACTGCTCGTTAACACTTAATTTCTAAGCAGCCAATCACATGGCGGCAACTCAGTGCATTTAGGCATGTAGACATGGTCAAGACAATCTCCTGCAGTTCAAACCGAGCATCAGTATGGGGAAGAAAGGTGATTTGAGTGACTTTGAACGTGGCATGATTGTTGGTGCCAGAAGGGCTGGTCTGAGTATTTCAGAAACTGCTAATCTACTGGGATTTTCACGCACAACCATCTCTAGGGTTTACAGAGAATGGTCCGAAAAAGAAAAAACATCCAGTGAGCGGCAGTTCTGTGGGCGGAAATGCCTTGTTGATGCCAGAGGTCAGAGGAGAATGGCCAGACTGGTTCGAGCTGATAGAAGGGCAACAGTGACTGAAATAACCACTCGTTACAACCGAGGTATGCAGCAAAGCATTTGTGAAGCCACAACACGCACAACCTTGAGGCGGATGGGCTACAACAGCAGAAGACTCCACCGGGTACCACTCATCTCCACTACAAATAGGAAAAAGAGGCTACAATTTGCAAGAGCTCACCAAAATTGAACAGTTGAAGACTGGAAAAATGTTGCCTGGTCTGATGAGTCTCGATTTCTGTTGAGACATTCAGATGTTAGAGGCAGAATTTGGCGTAAACAGAATGAGAACATGGAACCATCATGCCTTGTTACCACTGTGCAGGCTGGTGGTGGTGGTGTAATGGTGTGGGGGATGTTTTCCTGGCACACTTTAGGCCCCTTAGTGCCAATTGGGCATCGTTTAAATGCCACGGCCTACCTGAGCATTGTTTCTGACCATGTCCATCCCTTTATGGCCACCATGTACCCATCCTCTGATGGCTACTTCCACCATGTCACAAAGCTCTAATCATTTCAAATTGGTTTCTTGAACATGACAATGAGTTCACTGTACTAAAATGGCCTCCACAGTCACCAGATCTCAACCCAATAGAGCATCTTTGGGATGTGGTGGAACGGGAGATTCGCATCATGGATGTGCAGCCGACAAATCTGCGGCAACTGTGTGATGCCATCATGTCAATATGGACCAAACTCCCTGAGGAATGCTTCCAGCACCTTGTTGAATCTATGCCACGAAGAATTGAGGCAGTTCTGAAGGCAAAAGGGGGTCCAACCCGTTACTAGCATGGGGTACCTAATAAAGTGGCCGGTGAGTGTATATATATAATATACCAAAGAGTCTCAAGCCACTGCAGTGTTTTTAGGGATCATTTCAGTGTTGATGTGCTCTCTGCTTTTTTTTTTTTTTTGTACAACCTGGAGTTTAGAGTAACCATTTGTTATATTGTTTATTTATCTATGAAAACTATTCATGAACGTGAACAGACTGAAGCGGCCTGGTTCTAAATAATTATCATTCCAATGCAGCCACATAGCAACACCTTGGCAACCACCCACAACATCCTAGCAGTGTCACTTTAATATAATTGAGATGCCATTTTAGTTTTAATTAATATTTGTATTTTTTTTTATTTTAATTCTGCACAAGAATAATAAAAACACTATAATAACCCTGCATCCTAGAATAGCATGTCGTTTCAGCCACTAGATCTAATCAGTGTGAACAAGAGAAATGAAACCAGATAGAGAGCGATGATGACGATGCTGCATTTATAGCTGAAATATGATTAGAAATTCAAACTAGTTTTTGATTTTGTACCGTGCCTAAAAGATATCTGGGCCTTTAAGTAAACAGCAGCGAGATTCACTTGATTTGAGATGAATGCCTGTTTATGTGCTGGATAGGCTGATCTTCTCTCCTCAGGGATGAAAGTCTCATTTTCGGTGCTTTATTAATTAGTTTTTGTTCCTCGTGTGATCCGATAAGCTGTAATGACGCGTCTTCCCCCCCGCTGATATAATTAAGACGATATTCAGATGAACAGATATTCTGTAGTTCACATGTGTGTGTGATCTGATGGAGGCGTCGGTGTTTCTTACTTGTTTTTCTCACGGTGTTTCTCACTGGATGCTGATTGGTCCGTTCAGAACTTAATTTGATTGGATGGTTCCACTGGCATGAGCGGATGAGGAAGCGTGTGAGTTTTAGGCTGTTTTAGTCCCAAGTATTTTGGACGCATGTTCATTTCTCATCATCAGAGGGTTGGATGGTCTCTTATTGTACATCAGCTGCAAATGTTTCAGTGGAAATGCATCATTGACTGTGTTGATGTCTGTTGTTCTCAGGGTTCCTGCACTCCCTGTGAAGAATCTCACTGGACCGGGACCCGTCCACCCGGCCCTAGCAGGTACAACACCAGAACATTTAACTCAGTTTAGTGTACAAATAACAAAACTTTTATTATTTTATTTTCATATTTTGCAAGTAAACAGCTTAACTCTGTACAAAAGTATGTGTATATATATATATATATATATGTTTATTATTATTATTATTATTTTTTTTTTTTTATTTAAGAAGTAAACAGATTAGCTCTGTTCAAACTGGGTTTATAAAAATTGTTTAATCTTTATAATTTTTATTTTGTTTTATTTTGCAAGTAAACAGCTTAACTCTGTACTAAGGTATGTGTATATATTAGGGCTGTCAAACGCCTATATATAATGTATATTTTATATAAATATAAACATTTTATATATAAATAACATATTTTTCTTAAATATATACATGTGTGCATTTATATACAAAATAATTATACACAGTACACACACATATATTATGTAAAACACAAACTTTTATTTTGGATGCGATTAATCGTGATTATTTGTTTGACAGCCCTAATATATTATTATTATTATTATTTAAATTTTAATTTAGGAAGTAAACAGATTAGCTCTGTACAAAGGTTTATAAAAATGGTTTAATCTTTATAATTTTTATTTTGTTTTA